>NC_064807.1:75728397-75909584 GCF_023721935.1 Panthera uncia | reverse complement strand
ACAGAAACCCATGGGGGAGGGGAAGGAAAAAAAAAAAAAAAAGAGGTTAGAGTGGGAGAGAGCCAAAGCATAAGAGACTGTTAAAAACTGAGAACAAATTGAGGGTTGATGGGGGGTGGGAGGGAGGGCAGGGTGGGTGATGGGTATTGAGGAGGGCACCTTTTGGGATGAGCACTGGGTGTTGTATGGAAACCAATTTGACAGTAAATTTCATATATTAAAAAATAAAAAAAAAAAACAAAAAAAAAACAAAAAAAAATACACTCATTTCTTCCAATGATGTTTACTAAGCAATTACTCTGTACCAAAAATTAGGCTAAGCATTTTCAGGGACACAGCGATGAAGGCAACGTGGATTCTCTTACAGAGTATGTGTAGCCTAAGTAAAGGAGATAAAAGTAAAGTAAAGTAGCCTAAGTAAAGGAGATAAAAGTAAAGGAGCATGCAGCCCATCATGGCTCAATCTCATACCCATGAGACGATGACCTGAGCCAAAATTAAGAGTCAGATGCTGAACTGAGTTATCAGATGCCCCTGAACATGCATTATTTCATTTAATCTTCATTGCAGACAACTGCTGATGCCCATGCAATATATCCTTGACCCACCTAAATTCACCTGAAATTAAAGTGGATGATTTCCATGATGTTAAGTACTTCCTGCCTCAAGTGCCTGCATCTCTCTGCTTTCTCGACTACCTTTATCCAAAACCACAGGAGTCTTCTCAACCAGCCTGGTTGAGAACTAGGAAACGTCAAGAAGTTAATGCCCAGGGGCAACCCTTAACCAATGAGGCAATGAGGAATGGGGGTTGGTAGACAAATACCCCAGCATTCCCATCCCCTGGTGCGACAACTCCCAGGCACTTTTTACAGTTACTCTAGAAGATTCCAGTAGCCCACAGCAGTAACCTAACCATTAAATAATACTGTTTCTCTCTTCCCTCTTTTACTTCCCCACCCCTCCAGCTAGTGCTTTCTGGTATTATCTTGCAAATGAACTACCTGCATCCAATTACTGTCTCAGGATCTGCTTTGTAGGATAGAAGTGTGTCTAGAAAATAATGCTCAGGATGGTATTTTGAAGTTGGAACAATCACTGGTCAGAGAAAAACCAGGGCTGTTTGCTGCTTTTTAAGGTGGTGGCAACCCAAACCACATTGTAGCCTCACAATTACTACAACCTATTAAGTGAATTGAAATAAGATGCAGATAGAAGGGGGAAAATGGGCTAATACAACAGCTCTAGCACTTAAAAGAGATAGGGACAATGGAAATATAAGAATGATGGAATTGGATATATCTTGGTAAATGCCCTAGAGATCTAGAGGGTAAAAAAAAAAAATGTAGGTTTAGTTTATCACTATCAGTACAGGATGTCCTGTGAAAGCCAGAAAACCTCCATTGCAATACTTCTAATCTAGAAGAGGCTGATTCAACACAGAAAGAAGTTAGACTGATACTTTTCTCAAAAATCAAAATTCTCTCGAAAGACAGTAATAAAGAAGGAAGTTAGCATGACTTGCTCATCTCCAGCAGCTAGAGGGCAGACCATCATGAAAATCAGGTCCAATATTAGATATACAACTACTCTAAGGAACTACAAAGGAGATGGAACATTTAATTCCATTAGGTCGTTTATGTTAATTCAGTGCTCTGGTAAGTAGTGGAACTCAAAGACTTGGAAAGTGGGTATCTGGGCAAGTGCTCCTGAGAAAGAAAACTCTCTACGTGATTACCTTGCACTTTCCAGATTGGAGGGGGAAAAGGCATTTTATTTTTGTTGGTAAAAGGAGTAGACTCTCAATGCCTGGAAATATCACCCCAAACAGATACCTCTCAGAATAATGCTCCTCTCTTCAGATCTTTGCTCATTTCCTCCCATTGTTTCTTCACCACTAACTAGTTGTATTTTAGCATAGCCCAAAAGGGCACATGGGAGGGGATAGTTTGTTCAACAAAAAGAAACTGGTTAGCATGTACTGAGAAGAGTGGAGGGAAAGATTGGGAGTGAATCTTGAAGTTGGGATCTAAGGCTGGGTAAGGGAGAGTTTGAGTTTATTGATATGGGTGCTTTCCAGTGATTTCCCATCAAGACTTAGCATCATGGGACGTACACTTAGAGCCAGTCTTACTGCACTGCAACAATGAATCAGTGAAGCTTAACCATGATCGTAGGTTATAAGGTGGATATGCCAGAGCTGCCTTAGCAAAGTATTGAGAAAGGAGTCAGAAAGTCCATGTAAGTCAACACATTAGCAAAGATATATTAGGTGAGAACAGAAAAGTCACTAAGTGAACTAACAGGTGTTCCCTAGGTGAGCCCAGGTGACACTTCTTTCAAGAAAGATGAAAAATGTGCTAAGGGGGGGTGATATGTTAGCATCATTGAGAAACTCAACTTAATGTTTGTTTTTGTTTGGGGTTGGCTGTATTTTGTTGGTTGATTAGGAAATACCATCACATAACTACGATCCATAGTCTCAATAGGTGACAGAAATTTAGGATAGAAAAGACCGAGTGTCCGCACCACCAGACACATAGTAGTTTTACCATAATTGGAAGCAGGGTCAAATTGACATTCAGAAGGCCTTTAAACACCTTGGATTTGCAGAAATGGCTAGTGAATCATGACAGCTCTGGGACTGATATAAATGGGAAACTCACAAACACATGTTATGATTATATAACCAACAAATTTAAGAGCTTGTCATCAGACATAGCTTTCAACTGCTGCAATGGACAATCATGATCACTTATTCAGTTTCTGGTCTGAGGCCAACAAGAGAAGAGGAGGTAGGATCATTTTGGTAAGAAAGCCTATAATACTCTGCCAATATATGCTATAAATACTTCCCCATTTTTTCTTCAAAGGAACTTGTAACCACTATTGTGCTGAAGCCAACTTGCACTACTATCAAAAGCAAATCGTGCACGTCTCATCTTAATTCTGTATTCATTTACATGATGTTGATAGCTTTAGTTACCCATGAGTGACTTTTTACACCATGG
This sequence comes from Panthera uncia, assembly GCF_023721935.1. Classification (NCBI taxonomy): domain Eukaryota; kingdom Metazoa; phylum Chordata; class Mammalia; order Carnivora; family Felidae; genus Panthera; species Panthera uncia. Next base: position 75,906,573 of record NC_064807.1, on the reverse strand, counting down.
AAATTGGCAAATGCTATACTTCAAGGTTTTATTGTTTTTATTTTTTCCTCAAAAAAAAACCCCTTTTTATTAAACATCTAACAGACCACCACTGCTTATGATCATATACTAGAGTAACTGTACATTGGGGAATAGAGAATATCCAGATTTTTTTAGAGGTGTTGGACACTTGTTAACAGTTGACATTGAGACCAAGGGATCCAAGATACCTGCTGATAAAATCAGGACATATGGTAGATAGGTGATAAATGGAGTTCTGGGTCAAGCCTACCTCACAATGGCTGCAGCGGTTAAACAGACTCATCCTGTGGTAATGGAATGAAAACATATCTTCTAAAAAGATTTGTATAAGAAAGTTCACAGTAGCATTATTCATAATAGTGGAAAACTGGAAATAATCCAAATCATCGATAGGTGATTGGATAACGCTATTTTGTACTATTCATATAATGAAATATCATTCAGAAATTAAAAAGAACTTTTGATACATGCAATGATATGGAGAGATCTTAAACACATTATGTTGAAAAAAGAAGACAAATACACAAAAAATGCATAGTTTATGATTCCATTCATATGATTTTTTAGAATTGGTAAAAGTAGGCTATGCTAAAGGAAATCAGATAAGTGATTCCCTGGCGGAGGAGGTAAATCTACTGAGGAGTGTGAGAGAACTTTCTGAAGATACGAAAATATCTTGGGGCCTGGGTAGATAAGTTGGTTGAGCATCTGACTCTTGATTTCAGCTCAGATCATCATCCCAGGGTTGTGTAATCAAGCCCCATGTCAGGCTTCATGCTGAGACTAGAGCCTACTTAAGATTCTCTCTCTCACCCCCCACACCCCCCCCCCCCCCCCCCCCCCCCGCCACCTCTCCCACTCATGTGTACATACATGTGTGCTCTCTGTCTCTCTCTTTCTCTTTCTCTAAAATATAAAGAAAATCTTGGGGTGCCTGGGTGGCTCAGTTGGTTAAGCATCTGACGTTGGCTCAGGTCATGATTTCATGGTTTGTGAGTTCGAGCGCCACATCAGGCTCTGTGCTGACAGTTCAGAGCTTGGAGCCTGCTTCAGATTCTGTGTCTCCTTCTCTCTCTCTCTGCTCCTCCTCTGCTCACGCTCTGTGTCTCTCTCTCAAAAAAGGAATAAACATTAAATTTTATTTTAATTCTTAAAAAAAATAAAAGAAAAAGGAAATCTTAAAAAAGAAAATATCCTGATTTGAGTGTTGGTTATACAGGGGTATACATTTTCAACACTCATCAAACTGTACACTCAAAATATGTGCATTTTATTAAATGTAACTCAGTTAAATATTTTTAAACAGCATAGTTAATAACTATTGAGTGCTTCCAATTTTTCAGTCATTATTCTAAGTGCTCATGTAAATCATACCACTTGTTTCTTAGAATCATTTTATAGGTATTCTTTCTCATTTTACAGAAGAAAAAACTGAGGCACTGGTAAATTAGCCAAGGTCAGACAGCAAAGACCTGTTAGAGCTGACAGTCTATTCCAGGCAGTCTGAAACCAGAGCTGGACCCCTTAGCATCTATGTTGTAATCAAGCCTTCCCCAAAGTCCACAGCCTTAAATATTGAAACTCATCGCGGAAAAAATAAAGTTTACAATTATTGCCTGCCATTTCTGAAAAGTTGCCATCACATAATGTTTGCTTGGAATGGTAACGGACACTGAAAGATGCCTGCAATGAGTGCTGGGGAAAGATGCTACAAGTTTAAATGGTGACTGGAGGCTCCAAACAGCATCCTTGAACTGCAGGCAGGGAGGCTGCCTGTCAAGAACCATCAAGGGGAGAAAGCTGCTCAGTGTGAGGCTGATAAGACAGCACCTAGAATACTGTAAACAGTTCTGGGCATCTCAACACGAGAGAGCTGTCAAGAAATTGGAAGAGATTCAAAGAGCATCAGGGAGCATGATTAAAGGACTGGAGGGACTGATTTATGAGAAAAGATTAAAAGAACTAAATACTGTCTGCATAGATCGAGCATAACTAAGGAGGGACATACTAACAACATAAATATTTGAAGGGCACACACACAGAAGGAGAAAGATTGTTAATGCTGCCCCGTAGAGGTATAAATAGATTTTTGAGTATGGAACACAGAAATGAAAATGCTGTCCAAATATTAAGAAACATGCCCTGACAATGAGGTCAATTAGACTTGAAGGAGCTTCCCAAAGGACAAGTAGAAATGCAGTGTCCAAGCCATTGACAATCAGTCCTGACACAGAACAACAACATCCTAAATACTCTCAGAGAAACATGATTTTATGGAGAAATTCTTCCTACCTCTTAAGCATATTGGGGGTAATAATGGCAAAACTATTTGCAGTGTTTCAAATACTTTTATATTTAATACTTAATGGCATTTCTTTGTAGGAAATATTCCACCTCCTTTACAAATCAGGGATGCTCTGGGTCAGAGAAATTTTATAGATCTTGCAGATGTTAAGGTACAAAGCCAGGAGTCCATTCCAGCTTTTAGAACTTCAAAGCATATATCTTTTCCATAATAGATACAAGCAAGTCTTGTGTTGGCTATTTTGAATATATTGCCAAAGAAAAGCCAGGGTGCATCAGTGTCTGACTTGGCCAAGAGAATATTCATCTGACACAAGACAATCTTAGGCATCAGCTGGATTTCAGAATAACAAACAGATTTTCAAAGGAGATGTTAAGCTTCAAAAATTGTTCTAAAGAATGTGCGTTGCCTCAAAAACTTTCACCTAGTCAAACTGCAAGCACTTACAAAACATGCCCTCTTTGGCTCGTAATTTATTCATAGTTTACTTATTTGCTCATTACATATATATTGAGTGCTGTGTATACACTGAATATTGTGCTAGAAGACAGCTGTGGGCAATTCAAAGTCCCTGTCCTCAAGGAGTTTACATTCTAGTTGGGAATAAAGATAATGGAGAAATACAGATTTAAGGAAATGATAGGTACTGATAGGTGTGAGTAATAAAGATACAATAGAATGAGAAGGATGAGGAGAAAGCAAAAGACTGGGAGAAAACATTTGCAAAAGACACATCAGATAAAGGACTGTTACCCAAATATATATAACAAAACTTAAAAACAAGAAAATCTGACTTACAAATGGGCCAAAGACTAATAGCCACTTCATCAAAAGAAGATATACAGGTGGAAAAAAAGCATATAAAAAGATGCCACTGGCACCTGGGTGGCTCAGTTGGTTAAGTGTCTGACTTCAGCTCGGGTCATGATCTCACGGCTCGTGAGTTCGAGCCCCACGTCGGGCTCTGTGCTGACAGTTCAGAGCCTGGAGCTTGCTTTGGATTCCGTGTCTCCTTCTCCCTCTCTGCCCCTCCCCTGCTCGTGTTCTGTCTTTCTTGCTCTCTCTCCTTCAAATATAAACATTAAAAAAAAAAAAACAAAAAACCATCAGTATAAAAGATGTTCTGCATATCATCAAGGGAATTTAAACGAAAACCACGATGAGATACCACTGTGCACCTATTAGAATGGCCAAAATTTGATACACTGACAACACCAAATGCTGGCAAAGATGTGGAGCAGTAGAACTCTCCTTCGCTGCTGGTGGAAATGCAAAATGGCACAGCCACTTTGGAAGATGGTTGGGTGCTTTCGTACAAAACTAAACATATCCTTACCATATGGCATGGCAATCATGCAATCACATGTGCTCCTTTTAACCGGGAACTGAAAAACTGAAAACCGGTTTCCACACAAACACCTGCATTTATATGTTATATATATATATATATATATATATATATATATATATATATAAAAAAAAAAAATACAAAACCTGAAAAAAAAAAAAACAACAAGATATCCTTCAGTAGGTGAATGGATAAATAGACCGTGGACATGAAATATTATTCAGTGCTAAAAAGAAGTAAGCCGTCAAGCCATGAAAAGACATGGAAAAACCTTAAATGCTTATTATTAAGTGAAAGAAGCCAATCTGAAATGGCTACATGCTTATAATTCCAACTATATGACATTCTGAAAATGGCAAAATTATAGAGTTGTAAAAAAAAATCATCGGTTGCCAAGAGTTGGGGAGGCAGAGGAGGGGAAGGAATATGTGAAGCACAGAAGACTTTCAGGGCAGAAGAAATGCTCTGTACAATAACCATGGTTGCCTGTCATGGTGCATTCGCTGAAACCCATCAAAAGTACACCACCACGAGTTCATTGCAGTGCAAACTATGGACTTTGGGTGACTACGGCGGAGTGTGTCAGTGGAGCTTCTCAATTGTAACAAATGTACCAGTCTGGTGCGAGATGTTAACAATGGGGGAGGCTAGGGGTGCCTGGGTGGCTCAGTTGGTTGAGCGACCGACTTCAGCTCAGGTCATAATCTCGCGGTGTATGAGTTCTAGCCCCGCATCAGGCTCTGTGCTGACAGCTCGGAGCTTGGAGCCTGGCAGATTCTGTGTCTCCCTCTCTTTCTGCCCCTCGCACTCGTGCTCTGTCTCTGTCTCTCAAAAATAAATAAAAGCATTAAATAATTTTTAAAAAATAATGGGAGAGGCTATGCTAGCATGTGGGTATGGGTAAATGGGAAGTCTGTGCCTTCCTCTTAATTTTGCTACGAACTTAAAACTGCTCTAAAAACAGTCGTGTTTTTAAGTTTATTTATTTGAGAGAGAGAGAGAGAGAGAGAGGGAGGGAGGGAGAGAGAGAGAAAGCGTGGGGGTGAGAGACAGAGAATCTCAAGCAGGCTCCACTTTCAGTGGGAGCCCGACACAGGGCTTGATCTCAAGTCTGTGAGATCAAGACCTGAATCAATATCAAGAGTCAGACGCCGAACCACCAGAGACACTCAGGCGCCCCAAACTGCTCTTAAAAAATAGTCTTAACACACACACCCATGCACACACACACAGACTGAGGAGCTAGACTAGGATAGGGGTTGTGATTAGCATGTTTATATCTGGAGGTCCCTGAAGGTGTATTAGGGAAGTAATGCAGGAGCAGAGACCTGACTGAAGTGAAGGAGAGAGTTCCATCAAAATCTGGGAAAGGGTGTATCACGCATAGGACAGAGCAAGGACAGTTGCTGGCAGAAGTGGGGGTGGGTGGGACATGAGTTGATATGTCTGAGAGATAACAAAATTCACGGTGGCTGAGTGGAATGAGGGAGTAACAATGGTTGAGATAGGAGATATGGTCAGGAGACAGATTCTAAAGGGTGTTATTGTGAGCGTAAGCTCTTTTTACTCTGAATTCAGAAGCTATTGGAGGGTTTTGCTCAGAGAAGTAACATGATCTCTCTTATGTTTTAAAAGAATTCTTGTGGGTACTGTGTTGAATACAGACTGTAAGGAAGTAAGGATGAAAGCAAAAAGACCAGTTAATCAGCAACTCTATATTCCAGGTGAGAGGTAAGGACAGGTTGGACTAGGGTGGCAGCAAAGGAGGTAGGGAGAAGTGATCAGATTTTGAAGGTATAATCAAAATCGGTCAATGAATTAGGGACATGAGATAAAGAGATCCATCATCTTATAACGTATCATGTTCCATTGCAACTATTTTCTCTCTGTCTTCCTTTCTAGCTCACAAACCTCTTAAAAACAGATATTAATCACTACACTTATAGCACTTAGAGATGCCTGGGATACATTATGAGATTGAGAAATGTAAATTTGTTGAATCAAATGCCCATTGTGTTCCAATGCTGTGTAGCACAAAGAACACCAAACCGAGAGATCTTGCTTATGTCACTTCACAAAACGTATCTCAGTTTCTTCATGTGTATGTTGAAGAAGCCTGCTTAGATCATTGGTCTTGCCAACTATTTTCAATTTAAGGCCATAAACTTTTCAGAAGACTTGATTACAGCATAGTCAATAAAAATCATTGTTTGGGATTATGTTGCCTGGAATCGAATCTTAGTTCTGCAAATTTATTTGCTGTCTGACCTTAACTAATTAATATACTTGTGACTCTACTTCTTCATTGTAAAAGGAGGAATTCCCTGAAAGCTCTGCACAAGTTTTACAAATGGAGGCAAGTGGAAATGGACAAGATTCTCAGCTTTGCTCTACTCCAGTTTCATCTAGAACAGTTCTGCTCTTATCACTCTACGTATTTATCATCTGTGCAAGGTTTCATTACAGGAAACCTTATAAATGTGGGTAAAATGTGAATGAGAAGCACTGGATTAAATGATACCTATGGTCTCTTTTAATGTGATGTCCACTGGGTCATTCAGTAAAAGCTTATGGGATACCATAATAAACCAGGCACCATTAGGGGTGCTCCAAATGCAACATTAAATCCAATAGATAGTGCCTGTGTCTTCACAGCATTTATAGTGTAGGACTGTGTTCTTACCTGGGAGATCCATGGAACCCTAGAGAGTTATATATATTTTCTCAGAGACCCATAGACTCTTTGATATCATACATAACATTTTGTAAGCCTGTATGCATATTCGATTTTCCTAGAGAGAACATGTGCTACTTTCATTATTTTTTGGTAAAAAAAAAAACAAAACAAAACCCAAATTAAAAGCCTTTTCCATTAAAATATACTTAATCAAATTTTTAAAACAAATTTTTCATCTCCAAAAGCCAAAAATAACTAGACATAGTGATTAAAATCTCTTCCAGTTTTCTTATTCTATGTTTCTATTGTTTCCTCTACAATTCTGCTAAGATGGAGAATCTATTAGAAAACAGAAATGTATTGTTATTTCTTTTGCACCTATAAACATGAATTGATACAAGTATATTTTCTAAACTGCAGGCAAACTACACTGAAGACAAATCCAAATGTGAGAAAGCATCCCACACTTTCCCATCTACACATGCAAACTGATAAAAAATAAAGCAAGATGTGACTTATACCAGAAAATGTTCATTCAATTCTGTGTTTTTCCCTAATATTGATTTCCTTTTAACAAATAAGTTTGTTTAAAAATCATCTACTAGCAGAGAAAACTAGCTGGGAAGAGGGTCTGTTCAGGAAAAAGAAACAGTTAAAAGTGTTCAGGGCCACTGTCTATTGGAAATCAATCAGAAGTGAAGATAAAACATTTCTACCATTATAATGGAAGTTGGTGGAAAATAGGATTTCATTTATGCAATTGTGATTTATAGGCAACTTTTTAAATTTTCTTTTTTCTTTTCCAAAGACCTGAAGTCTATTCTCAGCTCTACCAGAAATTAGCTTTTTGAAGGAAAGCAACATAGTTATTCTAAGCCTTAGTTTCCTCATCTGTAAATCCAACTTCAAGCTCTAATATCATTGGGAATATATCTAGATTTTTCAAAACCACACTTCTAATACCTAGCACATCATACGAACACAGTACTTCCTTTTTTCCCCCAATAATCTTAAATGAATGCATGAATAAATGAATGAGGAGGTTGGAAGTCATATGTTCTGGTGGAAAGAGCTCACGTAGTTAACAGAATTAAAAGAAATGAGTTGCTGCCCTGATTTCTACAATTACCATATGCATGACCCTGGGAAAGAGAGTTAAAATTCCAGATCTCGGTTTCCTTATATGTAAAATGAGCCTTACTGAGATATGTGAAAATGAGTGAAAAACATTTTACCAACAAGAAAACGCTGATGCCACCCTCCCCATTTAATTGTGATCTCTGATACAGCTTCTGACTGTACCCTTCACCAATGCGCAGAGTTTAAGGACAAGCCTAGTGGTTCACTGCACGCCCAGTTGGCTGCCATTAGACAGTGAATCTCAGACAATAAAAATCAGAGCAAACATCTGGAAGGTACAGATACTGTTGAAGCCCAAGTTCTCCATTTCCCCCCTTTTGGCTCATTCTACCATCAGATATTTAAAAAAATAAATTCTAAAGAAAAGAAATCCACACCAAAAAACCTGTCTGAACAAGCAGCAAATGTACCCAAATTATGTTAAAATATATTAAATATAATAAATGTGTGTTGCCTTTTTCATGGAAGTTGCCAGAGCTATTTTGGGGCTTGATTCAAATCCAACCTCCCCCTGAGACTTAAAGATTTTTAACATGCAGTTTACAAGAGAAGAGAATTTGGTTTTATATAGTATAGTATATAGTATAGAATTTGGTTTTATATATTTGGTTTTATTTGTACTCCGAGTTTCCAAAAGAGCATCCTAAAACAACATGTTAGATCCCTGCCTTGTGGAAAGTGCAGCCAGATTCAAGAGCCATTGTGAATCCAGCACTGGGTCACGCTGAGCTCTGATCAGCTGACTTTATTTTACAAGGTGGCAGTGGCACAGGGTTCAGAGTACAGAGAGAACCCAAAGGGGGCAGTCAATTCACAGGATTAGTGCAAAGTGGGGTTCTGAGATTAAATTAGCCAGAGACTAGAGGAAAAAGTTTGGAGATGAGAAATGGGAAATATACTGAAAATAGCAAAGTGAACTGACTCATCGCTGAGATTTCTACTGTTGTTCTCTGCATGGATAGACCAGAATCCATCAGCTCTTCAGATCCAGCTGTGACCTAAACAATGTAGTTAATTCATCATAGACATTTACTGAGCTCGTTCCCTGGTCCCAAACATTTAGTCAAGGCCATTTCTCACACTGATTTGACATCATATCTCTCTCATTGGTCACCCCTCACTGATCCCACAGTGAATCCCCTTTTCAGTTCTTCTTTCTTGAAATATTTCATGGGTTCTCTTTTAATGGTCTCCTTGCTCCCAAATCCACAAAACACAAATCACTAGATTACATGAATCATGCATTTTCCAGTGTAGCTGACTGCATCTTCCAACAATCCTATGGAAGAAGTGTCATCATCCGCATTTTATAAATAAGGGATTCACTCATGAGTTTTTACATGAAAATTGATTCTCCCTCTGATATGCTCACACATTATTTGTTTCCACGATATTGCTCTTATCATGTTGTTTTATCATCTATCCATCTAAATATCCATCTTCTAAACTAGAATGTGGATCATTTAAGGACGGAGATCTTATCTCATTCATCTTTCTCTCTCTGGTGCCTAGATCAGAGTTAATGCTAGTTAAAATGTTGAATGACCATATAAATGCAAACATGAATGGATTCCTGCATGAACGAATGAATGAACATCAATAGTGTTGATGGTTCTATAGCTCTGTAAAGGGGGAAAGAAGAAATTATTTCCTGAAGTATGTTTTTAGAAAATTCTAGTTGAATAAGATAATCTCTAGAAAACAAAAAGGTTTTGGGTCCAAAATGACTATAAGATTTGAAGCATCTTCTCCAGAATATTCTCAAAACAGACTGCAAGAAGACATAAGGTACAGAAATTTTTAAAATTTTGTTTAACACAGGTTTGTTCACATGTATTTGACCATGGATGCCTCCTTTTCTTCCTCTTCCAACTTTTCCTCCCCCTTTTTATTCTCCTCCTCTTATTCTTTTTGCATAAGAAGAATTAACAACCCTCCAAAATGATTACTATACAAATATAAACTAAAAGTCACAGGGCCAAAATAATATTTGTTCTGAGTTTTTTAGGTATTGTCTGTCACAGAAACCCTTCCAGGCTATATCTTCAAACTAAGTTCCATAGAAAAGTCTGAAGACACCACAGAGGTTCAGGGGTTTGATCTGTGATAATCCTTCTCCAAATCATTTGTCATGTTCCTGAGAGTCTAGTTTTTTCCAGATGTTGGAAGATTCTAGAGGATGTAAAAAAAAAAAAAAAAACTGAGCAGAAGGATTGAGTGCAGAGGTAAGGCACGGTCTCTATACCTACACCAGACACCGGGAATGTTTTATTAGAGACCAGAGACATGCATGAAGCTCTGTGCACTTTCCAGTCTGAACAGAGCTGAAGCAATCACAAGCCAGTTCTCAGCACTAACTCACAGTCCCTGAAATGGTAAGGATGGAAAATCACTGCTCTGAGTAGAAACAAAATGAAATATTTCTGAACACCTTTTCCTGACAGGTTTAAAAAAGCAAAGAAGGTAAAGGAAAGGGGGTTTCTGGCTGTGAAAGTCTTGGATGAATGTACTGAGAGCAGTTATTTTAGTGGTGCTGGCGATAAAAATTAAGTGAGGGCCTTATGGGAAATGTACATTTCCTCAGAATATGCTGGGACAAATGCAGGTTTTTAGAGGTGCTCTCAGAGGCTGGGCGGAGATGGCAAAGAATACAAAGTCAGAAAAGGGACAGAGTGAGATGGGGAGGGAGACCAAAAAAGACACACTTTGCAAAAGCAGAGAAGATAACATTTAGGGATACCTGGGGCAGCCTTTAAATCACGAAGTTATAGTAAGGCAAGGAAGGGAGAAGGAGACAAATCAAGGTAAGGAGAGGGAACTAGGAAAGACATGACAAAGAAGAGGGATAACAAGGAAAGAATTCAGAAAGAACACAAGGTAGAGAGGAGGGAGAGGAGAGAAGAAGGCATGAGTGCGTATCATTGCAGATTAATGAAACACAGCCAAATAAAACTGCAAAGACCCTGGAGGCCAGACTGACTTTCACTAGGAATCCACCTCTGTCATTTGGTAGCTGTAGACCTTAAACAAACACATAACATTTTCAAAACGCTGATTCTCCTCCTCCTCCTCCTCCTCCTCCTCCTCCTCTCCTCCTCCTCTTCCTCCTCCTCCTCCTCCTTCTTCTTTTTGAAACAACAATAAAAATATCTACCTCACTGAGCCATTTTATTTTTAAAATAAATGATTTTCATGAAGGGTCTAGTACCAAACCTGATCCTACCTGATGGGAGCATTCAAGCATAATCACTTTAAAAATTGAGTCACAAAAATACCTAAGCAAAAAATGGAGAAAAATAATGTTCTTGGTATAATGAATGTTAGGCACATATGTTTAGCTTATATTATTATTAGTAGTAGCAGAAACAGCAATGTCATCATTAGATAGTTTAATGCATTATGTTGATAGATGATGTTCTTTAGAACGTTCATCTTGTTGGTAGCTAATGAAGAGAGGAATGCATTGATTATATCATCTTTATCTAAATCTGAGTAGTGGTTTCACAAAACAGAAAACCATTCTGACTAGCTCTGGCCAAGGGAATTATGGGTATGGTACAGAGTTGGGCAGAAAACTCTAGTTCAAAAAGGGCTGCTAGTTCTGTCAGTGGTCCAAAACCAAGTACCTCCAGAGAGGTTTCTCTCTGGGTGGACACAGCTTCTCATATCTTTTCTTCCTTATACACACCAAACTTCCCTGCCTGTAGATGCAGGTGAGGGGAACCTGGGTGGCTCAGTCGGTTAAGTGTCCGACTTCGGCTCAGGTCATGATCTCATGGTTCGTGAGTTCGAGCCCCGCATCCGCCTGTGTGCTGACAGCTCAGAGCCTGGAGCCTGCTTTGGAATCTGTGACTCCCTCTCTCTCTATCCCCTCCCCGGCTCATGCTCTGTCTCTGTCTCTCAAAAAATAAACAAATGTTAGATGCAGGTGAGCTCAGTTGTACTCCTCTGTTTTGGAGGCAGCCATAATTTACCAGCACCACTCAAGAAAAAGTCTCAGTTTGGTTGAGTCGCAATTTCCAAACTTCAAGAGAGAAAATATGATCTTCCCTGCATGAAATAAGAAACTTGCCTGCATGATCTAACAAACTGAGCAGGAGAGCATAGGAAAAAGTTTTCGGGAAAGAGTCAGAAATCTGAAAAAAAAAAAAAGAAAGTGTTTGCCCTGAGTTTTTGGTGAAACTTTACACCTGTTTGTGTATTAAAGACACCAAAACATGCACACAAAAAAGAAAAACAATTTTGTTTCAGTTTTAACACAGTTTTTTAAAACTTACTTTACCTAGCACCTTTCATTAACATGGGAACACATGATGGATCTATCTGTATGCGATTCACAGAACATGTGGAATTTCAGAACCAAGGGGATAGGAGGCAAAGAAACCTGAAACACGGGCAGACTATAATAATCAGTGGTTCTACATAGTCCTAATTCACAAGTGAGGAGAACTGAGACTCAGAGAAATAAAAATATCCAAGGTCACATAGCTAGGTAGTGCTAGGGCTAGAACTGGTACCCAATTCTCCGAATTCCCAGTTTAATGCCATTCTTTCACACCCTGTTGATTTCCAGGGCCTACCATTGTTGAGGTATTACTAGATAATCCATGAAGCTGGCTACCACCTGAACCCCTAACCTATGAAACCCTCTGAGATTGGCATGTTGAGATTGGATTTTTAAAGGAGCCAATGAAAAATATCACATTTAATTCACTTGGCTGTGACATGGCTATTCTATAAGTAAAGGATGCCTAGAGAATGAACCCAGTATGATACTTGTCCTGACTACAAAGTCCTTCAGCTACTCTATTCATTAAAAGATTTCTAATTTTTGTGAGACAAGTTGGTAGCAATTATCAATCACGGGTGACCTTTTCTTGGATGGATGCAGCGATGGGTGAGTGAAAAGTACTGGAATGTGGGTGAACTCACTATCCAAACCACTCCCATCTCCCAGTCGGGCCACTCCCACATATAAACAATTCAGTAGCTTGGCTTCTTAATTTTGTTGTGAGTTTGATCATAAAGCTTTAAATAAATACATTCCAAGATCAGCCGATAAAAGGCACTTAGATGTTTCGTTTTGGGCAAAGTATAGCTCTTTTGTAGGATGTGACTGTTTAGAAGGGGACATTTTGAGATATAAGATTAATATAACAATGAAATTAATCTTTACATGCCCAATTACTTCATGTGAGGCCTTGCCTGGCTCCTGCTACCTTCAACCTTTCTTGACTCTATTGAGTGATTTGGCTTTCAAAGATACATGTGTGGCCACATGCAGAGGACTGGGATCAATCCTGACTCATTGCAGAAGGGCTTAGGAATGTTCCTTTAGTCATTTGGAAGACTAAACATGAAGTTTAGTTTTATGGGTTTTACTGGGATCCAGCTCTAATATGTCTGGCTTTCAGTCTGGGCTTCTGCTTTATTTTTCTGATTTGATGTCCATCTTATATTTAAGTTTCAGCAATTCAGTTACATTTTTGCACTTCTGTGACTGAGTCATAGCTTGTTTAACATGCCAGGTAGTGGTGTGGTTCTGGCATTGGACTCAAACATCCGAATCTCATAGTAATACTTTCTAGATTTGTAATCTTGGGTAAGTTAGTTAACCTTAGACTCCAGTTTTCTTTTTTGAAAAATGGGGCCAATTATTTCTACTTTAGAAAAACTCAAAATAGATACTGTATATAAAGCACCTGGAGTTTTATATATATTTCAAAATGACAATTACTCAATTTAGTGCTATCTTTCAAATTGGATATTTGTTTATTCTTTTATCCCTCTTGTTCCTCCTCATCGTAATCCACCTATTCTTTGGTAAACCTGTCTACCACTTCTGTCTAGATCTCCTGGGTATCAAAGGGACACAGACTGTCTGGAAATAGGTTTATTTATTCTCCATACTCATTAAGATTTGCATTCAACTTCCTTTAAGAGGGATGAGTATGTGTTTGCTGACTCCACTGAGTATGTCTGCTTTTCCAATCTTAAAAACCTCCCAATCTGGTCTATCAACTACTTGGCTCCTATTCTTAGTTTGATGTTGGATATGTACCACACAAACCATATGCCATTGTCTGAGAATATAGAAATTGGTTGTCTTATTAAATATATATCAAGACTTTAAGAAAATAGAATTGATTAGCAGAATATTTATATTATCCATGATCTATTTTCAGTTATATATTTCAATCCAGCAGTTTATATCTTCCATTAATGTTTCTCAGCAATTAAATTATTTGGAAGATTTTCTTATAATGGGATAAGGGATCAGACATTCAAGTCACTTCAGCAAGACTTTGAAATAAATGAGAAACAGGCAAAAATATAAGGCTAGGAAGTCCAAGATAAAAGTGCTGATAGACACAGTGTCAGCTTCTTAGTTCACAGTTGTCTTTTGCTGTAAACTTTCACGGCAGAGGAGAGGATGGGATACCTGGGGTCTCTATTATAAGGGCACTAATCTCAATCATGAAGGCTCTGCCCTAATGAATTACTTCCTAAAGGCTTCACCTCCAAATTACCATCAAATTACCATCACATTGTTGGATTTGGTTTCAACACAGGAATCAGGGGCAGGAAGGACACAAACATTCAACCTATAGCAGTGTGGACGTAGTGAATTACAAGCATTCAGTCTATATCAGTGTGGAAGTAGTTAATCACAAGATTGCAAATTAAAGTACTGCCATTTTGATGGAAAGAGGTTGCCTTTAAATAACATTTTAATGGTGTGGTCAAATAAAAACAGAGAAACAGTATGAGGCTATCTCTTCAATCTCATACCAATGGGATTTGAGGAATGGTAAACTGTAAAATGTAATTATTAATTGATGACAGAATAAAAGAAAGGAGACTAGCTCAATATTTTAACCCAGAAGCCTATGATGAGGAGATTAAGTTTGTATGTGTGATTGAGGACAATAACATACCACGAAGACCTCAATCTCCAAAAAAAAAAAAAAAAAACCCAAACCAAAACAAAACAAAAAACTGATACACAACTGGTGAGTGCCAAAAATAGAGAAGTCCCTATTTGAATTCATCTCCAGAAAGCCCACAGTCTAATGAAGAAGATAAAAAGTCAACTGAAGTAGAAGTAAATGCAGAGGAATCATAGAGGTAAGATAAATGTGCATTGGTAGTAAAGAGGAGAAAACATCTGGGTGCATGGGGTAACATTTGGGAGATATCAGATGTCACTGAAGAAAGATAATAAAGGATCAATAGTAGCCTTCATAAGATGATGAAAGGATACGCCAAGAACAAAGAACAAATTTATGGATAAAAGGAACTTCAGGAAACAAGACAAAAAATATATACATCCAATTTTCACTAATTTACAAAAGGCTCTACTGTAACCAGAGTTTTATTCAAACTATATGAAACCAAAATTTAAGTCAGTGCTATGGAAGCCATCCAAGACATGGCATAGGTTGAAAATAAAATGCTTCAATAAAGGTTAAGGGGGTAAAAACACAGGTTCTTAAGATACACTATATATATTTTGAAGGATGATCTAATTTTTTGAAATATATATTAAAAAGAAAGACATACCATTTTATAAATTATTTCTCAATGTGCCTTGCGAATAATAGGCCCTAAAGACTGGATGCCATCACACTAGGGAGGTGGTCTCCTTTCATTCTTGAAAGAACTAGTCACTTATGGCTCTTAATGTGAATTCTTAATCACTGAGCTAAGACTGTAAACTATGAACCACTGAATATTATTCATCAACACACTTCTCTCAAGTAGTTGATCCAACATTGAGCAATGCTTGGGTGCAAGTCTGAAGTCTATGAGAATCTATTCTATGATCAGGAGCCCTTTAAGAATAATACAGCTTTCATCCTTACCACTGTTATTAAACCGGTCTTCCAGTGCACCCTGACCAGCACTTTGACAAATCAAGTGATTGAGCAAAACCGTTCACCCTGCCATGCTTGAAGTATCAGCAAGATTTGACACTGGTGATCATGCCTCCTTGCTTGATACACTCTTTTCACTTCTTTTCCAGGTCATGCTTTCATGGTTTCTTCCATGTTCACTGACTACTTACTCCTTCTCAGTATTCTTCACCAGCTTCTCTTCATCTCATTGACAACTTGACTTCAATGTATTTTCCAGGTTTAGTATTGAACTTCTTTTTGGTACCTACTCACTCCCTTGATAAAGATGGTTTTGGCTTTGAATACCATGTTATACTTCATAATGCCTAAAGTTTCCCATTTACTCCCAAACATCAGCTTTGGCATACTAATGCCTACTGAACTTTTCCCTTGACTTTCTAGTAGGCACTACAAACATAAAAGCCTAAAATCGAATTCTTCTCCCTCTATGTCACAAAACTATTCCACTTAGAGGTTTTCTTATTTCAGTTAATGGGAAATTACTTTCTCAAACCAGAAATCTTGGCATCATTTTGAATCTTCTCTTTCTTTTGAACCCCTTTGCCAATTTGGTACCCAATTCTGTTGGTCTTGCGTTTAAAGTATATCCAGAATTTAATCATTTCTCAACCTCTCCACTGCTACCACCATGGTCTAAGTCACCAATATCTCTTACCTGGACTAGTACAATAGCTTCCTAACTATTCTTGCTGCTTCTACCTTTACCACTATTTTCCCCATCAATTCTAAACACAGAATCCAGATTAATTCTGTTAAAACACAATCGACATAATGTCACTGCTTTGATGAAATCCTTCCAACAACTGAGTCCTCATGCCACCAAGAATGCAGTGGCCTATCAGGCCCTGTGTGACTTGGGAGTCAAACCTCTGTGATCTCAGCTTATTTCCCTCACCAGCCACAATGACCTCCTTGATGTTCAGTAAATATCCAGGTGTTTATGTAAGCTAATCCTTTGAAGTTGTTCCCTTTGACTAGACTACTCTTCCCCTAGATGTATCACATTTAACTTCCTTGGTGTATTTGCTTAAATCTCATCTTCTCTTTGGTGTCAACATTGGCCACCATTATTTTAAATCGTATTCCTTACTCCCTGAAATCTCCATTCTTACTCCCTACACTATTTTTTTCAATGGTATTTATTACCCTCTCATATATTATATGCTCTAGTTTATTCTTCTTATTATGGGACTCCCCAATAAAATGCAAATTCCATGAGGGCAAAGATTGCTTTTTGTACTGTTTTATTCCCAGTGCTTAAAAATGTACTTATAAAATCCATAGTAAGAGCTCAATAAGTCTTTGTTGAATGAATGAGTGAATGAATGAATGAATGAATAATCGATCCTAAAGATATAATTGTAGAGAATGCTAGAGCCAGAAGTAATCTAAGGAATCATCTAAGGTGATTCATGTACTTTTTACAGATGAAGAATATGAATCTTTGAGAAATATACTGATTCATCCATAATAGGTACATAGGTCTACTAGTATATATTTTAGACTATTATTTTTTTATTGCTGTATCTACAGGGACAAGTGCAATGGTTGTCTTGGACCAAGCACTCAATGAGTAAGTATCTTTTGAATGAGACTCTCAGTTTTCCTTTCATCACACCATATTGGCAACCTTAACTTGTAATTTGGTAGAGCTCTGTAAAGTGGTTGGGTAGAATAGATTACTTCCAAAGTTTATTTTGACTATAAATTTCTCTTGAGCAGTCATTCTAAATATCTTGCTAGTTGTTATGTAATCCTACTTTCTTTTCTCTCCCATACTTTCCTTCACTCCCTTTCCAATGGTTATGTAAAACTTCCTACCTCTCCACCCCACAAAAAAGAATATTAAAAAACAGTCCCTTTGGATGGTGAAATAAATAACTTCTGAATAACATATAAATACTCTACACCCCTAGTTACCTGGACCAGATTATTAGCTATGGTTGGCATGATTTGGTGACCACAGCAGTTCTGGTTTAGGTATAGACAAAGTTGTTGATGGAATATGGAGTGAGTTTTGAGAAGACTTAGGTTAACTTACATTTACCAAACATATCTTAATTCCTGAAATCCAATCTGTAACAAATTATCACTTTCTCTTCTCTAGTGTTTAAATGCAAAATATAAGAAATTCAGTGGCTCTTTCATTTAACATGTATTTAAGTATCTGATAGTCTGTATGTGATAATGTTGAACATACCAGACTTAACATTGTCCTCATGAAGTTTATAGCCCAGTGAGGGGCCGGCATTAATGAACAACTATACAAGTATACAACGAATTTCAAACTGTGGTGAGTGAATTAATGAAAATCACAGACTGCCATAAGCATAAATAACTGGTCCAGGGGTGGAGTGGGTCACAGAAAAGCCAAAACTGAGCTAAAAGTTATAAGCTGTAAGACATAAAAGATAAAGAACATTGTTGAGGAAGTTTTTGGAAGAAGAGATTCTTCCAGGTGGAGGTGAATCCCTATGCAAATATTCTGAGGGTGGGCAGTGGGGAGGTGACAGCTTGGCTCCTTCAATAATTAAAGTGGATCAATTTTTCTGGAATAAAGAGAACAAAGAGAAGACAAGTCTACAAGTGAGTAAGATCTACATTTTTAGTCTTTAAGAGTAGTAAGGAGGTTTTGAGATCAGATACCCCAAAGATTGGGTCCCCCCCCAATTCCATAATATACATGAGTATTTAAGTCATGCAAGTATTTAGATAGAAAGACTTGTAAACAGAAGGCTAAAATGAGAAACTGTTTTTGAACATTAATTTTACCTAATTCAAAATTTCCCCAGATGTCATTCTAAGTCTATACACACCTTGGTATTTGTTGACATTGCTACCACATATATACATATCTTAGCTTATATTTTCTTTTCCTTTCATGGACACTCAGCTTAAACAGATTTCCTTGTCATTGTTTTCCACAAAGCTCTCCTAGTGTTTGAGTTTTTAAAAAATGAGTTCAATCTTAGTTCACTTTGAGGTTTCGGCTATAGTTCAAGTCAGGTCTTGATTTGCCTGAACCAGTTTCTTTTCCCTGGGCAATACCAGTCTTGCCTAGATTTGCTCTTTAGATGAAATAGAGTTGCTAGTTTCAATTTCACAAGGGCTCATATTAGAGGCTATTTCTCTTTTAAATAATAACAGAATTCCAGGCAAAGATGGTCAGGCAGGAAAGTTTCATAAACCTGTGAACAATAGGCTGGTACTGGAATTGATTCAAATGTTTAATTATTTGTTGAGAGAAGGTTGTCTAGAGGCTTCACACAAGAACAGACTTTATAGATTTTTATTATTCAGGGAAGGTAATAATTTTGATATAAAAAAACACGGACCAATTCCTCTGTTAAGCAATAATGACAAAATGTTTGTCAAAATAATGCTAGCCACTGAGAAAATGAGGGGTCCAAAGAGCCCTTCTTCTTTATTTCATGTCATCAATCTTGTGGTCTCCAAACCTGCAGGGACTGTCACAATAATGCAGGTTGCATTGAAGATATTTCTAAAGTTGAGAAAAGATACACCAATTTCTTTTGTATTTATGTCAGTATCAGACTAGCATCTTTGACGGAGTGCACTGTAATAACAGGCCCAGTAGCTTCCTATATCAGCCAATATTTTTAAGGAGACTTGTGGTCATTTAGCATAAGTAGATAATGACCATATGAGGTCCAAGGTAACTAGGTCAGACAGTACAAAAAGATTAATATATTTCATATATTGTGAGTGAACAAAAGCAAATAGAATCTACAGAGGGATTAAGAATAGGTAAAAGATGAAAAAGAAATGTAACAAATAATCGGAAGTACTCAAAAGCAGCATCATGTGAAGAAAAGAGCATTGGCTGAGTTAAATTTAGAACATCTAAGTTTTAGGTCCACTACTGCTCCTAAATAGCAACACACTTTTGGGAAAATTATTTTTTCATTTTGCGCTTCAGTTTCTGCAACTGTAAAATGGAGCTAAAAGGAAAACAAAAAATCTCCAAAGCCCTTTTCCAGATCTGTGATGTTGTACAAAGATCATCGAGAAACTGATAGGTGAGTTTGGGAACAATGGGCATAGTTAGCTAGAGGGAAATTGGAAGAAAGAATAAAAAAGATAGCATATGTATATTTCCCAGGAGGAGAAGTGGAATGAAGGGATCAGAAGGGTGAATACGAAGATGGATGGTTTGCAGAGAAAGAACCAACTGGAAGGAAGAAGTACTTGCTTAAAGATATTGTTCCAAGAATGTAGTCATTCATGCTAGAAACTGAAATTCCAAGATTACCTTAAGATACATACTCTACACATTAAATTGAGAAAGTGACCTTAGTCATACAAGAATTTAGGTTGATTAACACTTTGGTGGAATATGGCTAGGAATCTAAAGAAACTGTCTCAGCAGAACGGATATTATTCTGCTTTTCCCTCAGGAGTCTTCATTGCCCCTCAAAAATTAATCAGATTTGTGAACAATATATTCTACCTCCCCCCATATTTATGGAATATCCAATACAAGAAAATATGCTAAGTCTTTATCTCATGTAATCCTTAAGCATAAGTATTAAAATCGTCATGTTATACCTGGCTATGTGAAATGCTAAGGAATTAAGTTTGTGTTAGAGCTAACATGCCAATGCATATACCATGAAATGAATCCATAACTCTTTCCAGAACCAGGCAAGGACTACCTCCAAAGCACTTTGTCCCTTCTTATTGATCTGTACCCGTTAAAAAAATGTTCTGAATCTTGTCTATCACTGGCTACTTCAAGTCTTCAGCAAAAGACACATGAACATGCATCTGAAAATAGCTGAAATCATAGAGGAATATTTAGGAAACTATATCTTACACTGTATAGATTGATTTCTTAAGTAATTTTCCCCCAGCTAACTCTTCTGTGAAGGTTGCAGAAACTGATAGCAGAAGACCACAAGTGAGACTCTCTTAACAACAACAACAACAACAACAACAACAACAACAACATAAACAACAGCAAGAACAAAATGAGTTAGTGGTCTTCAGTGTAGACGTGGTGGTGGGACTGAAGGAGAGGTAGGGTATGGGGCATACAGGTTGAAGATAATGGAACTGAATTAGTGGTTGATTGGATATGGGCAAATGAAGGAGTGGGAAAAGTCTGCAATGAGTTTTTGACTTGATAAACTGGGCTAATACAGACAACACTTGCAAACAAGAAAAATATAGTGGTGTAGGCAGAGAGCCTCTCCTTTACTACCCATTCTGCCTTACTAACCTATTCATGCTTATGGGCTATTTTCAGCCACCTGATGATACATATGTCATTGTTTTTCACCTTTCTGAATAAGACTAGAATAGCCACACTCCAGGCCACATTCTTGCTTTGGCTTCCCTCAGAATCTCACTGAACCCAGAGAGTTGCTCTAAAGCCTCACTTTCCTTTACTCTTATAATAATGTGGGCAAAGGATGTTATCTATTGATAGCTGGTCTGGGTCTATACCTGCCAGTGTGAAATAGAAGGGGGTAATTATCCCAGAGGTTGTCTTTGTGGACATCAGTCTTAAAAAGTAGATCCTTAAGTTTTACTTAAGCAATTTGAGTAAAATAAGATTTTTACTCACGTGATTTAAGCCTCTGTGGGGCACTTAACAATGCATTTTTTTCCTTTTCTTTAGTTTTTTATATGTTATATGAGATTATGCCTTCTGTCAGGGCTTTCTCAGACTATTTCATGAGAACAACAGTCTTTAATCATATGAGACTCAGCAAATATGAACCAGTGTAGTCACCTCTCCAAGGTTTCAGAGAATGTTTCTGGACCCCAAGGATTAGAATACATCCTCACCGCCCTCCAAATTGACTAGTGTTCCCTTTAGTCAATATTGATTCATTACATGAGAAAAGCACCTGGTCCTGTTCACTCCTTATTATTCTAAAGAGTGATGATGCCAAGAATTGGGTAAAAAAAACAAACAAAACAAAACAAAACAAAACCCTCCCATTATCATTGAACATTCATATGATATTAAAACTTATAGTGGTGACGGTTTAAGGCAGAGTAAAGAAAATGAAAATCATAATAATGCCAGTTCATGTGCTTTGGGAGAATGGAAAGAGTTTAAATTATTAAACTGTCAAGTTGTCAGGACAAAGACAATCTCAAGTCTGGAGCTGAATCCCTCGGTGGCCCTCACCCTGGCAGCTGAGAGCATAGAAGGAAGGGGGTGAAGGAAAGGGAGGTTTTAAAATTCAAATGCCTCCTGTCCTGAGTGTGCATTTCTATCGCAATTCCCCAAGAGTCTGATAGCTAGTCTGTCTCTTTGAGTCATAGGTGTATTTACTTATTCTGAGAGCAGTCCTTAGGGAGAAGAAAAACTAAACAAGTTTAGAAGCATGTTCTGGAAGAGAAGAGAAAAAGAAGGCATCATGGTAGGTATGATGATTTTGGTTTTGTTATTGTCGTTGTTGTTTGGGTTTTTTTTTTTGGTTGGTTTTGTTTTTTTTAGTCAGCTTCTTCTACAGAATAATAAGTATTTATTTAAATGTATATAGGTTCATGTCATGAAGCCTCAAAATTATATTCCCACAGCACATGCTGTAAAATGCATTTTGCAAACTTTGGAAACTAAGACCTAGCTACAGTGTATGGCTTGTTTAAGGCCTCATAACATTCTATTATATACAGGTAGATAGATGATAGCTAGATATTCATATGCTAATATATTTTATAATATCACTTTCAGGGAACAGGATAGGGTTTTAGCCACCTACTTCTTCCATTACAGCCTTCCCTACTGCAAAGTGTTTGTGATTCAGAAGACTTTCTGTGTGTTGGGGGTTGGAATATATACACTGAGAGCATTAGGTTAAGAGTTTGAGAAAACGTTCTCCCTTCCAAACAAATAAGAGAAAGAATGAAGATTGGGGGAGAAGTAATTTGACTTTCAGAGTGGTACCAAGATCTTGGCAACATGGTCTTCGTGCCATGTTTAAAACCTACTGTCAATGATCTTTCTCTGAATTTTATCATATTTTACTTCCTGGAATAACCTTCCTTCTCTTCTTTGCCCAACCAGTTGCTACACCCCAAATCAATGAATGAATGAATGAATGAAGCAGTAAATCCTGTGAAATTATTTGCCATATCTGTGGATCATGTCTCTTGTTACTAGCAAAAACAACATATAAGCTAATATCAGGCATTACAGTCTTTTTTTTTTTAATTTGACAAAGCTGTTTCAATAAAGAAGTTACATCTCTTGTGTTGTTGTTGTTGTTGTTTTTCCAGAGCATGCCCCCATGTTAACACACCAAATAAGCGGGTACATCTCTTTTTTTTATGAACATCCAATTAACATGTGAGTCTTGAGTCTTGAAGCTGAAATAAGTATTAGCGAATTTATGTTTATAGGTCTGATTTTCTATATTTCTCTTCACAGTTCTCTAGAAATCGATTTTTTTCCAGTGTAATCATCATCCCCCTTTTTATTCTTTACTTGCTGTATATAGCTTTTCATCTTTGTATTATCGTTCATTAGTGGAAATGCAATTACCTGTCTTACGTTTTTATCAAAAATTTGTATTCAAGAAAGTTTGATCAAGAAAAAGGGAGGATTCCATCACCACTTCTGTTTTAACATGAGAATAATCTTTCCTACTAAAGAACTAAAGGTTTTCTTTTTTCTTTCTTTTCTAGCTTTACTGAGATATAATTGACATATAACATCCTGTAAGTTTAAGTTGTACAATGCAATGATTTTATATGTGTATATAATTGCAAAATGATTACCACAATAAGGTTAACACACATATCGCCTCAAATAGTTACAATTGCGTGTGTGTGTGTGTGTGTGTGTGTGTGTGGTGAGAACTTTTAAGGTCTTAGTAGCTTTCAAATATACGAAATAGTGTTGCTAACTATGGTCACCAGGTTGTACATTACATCCCTAGAATTTATTCTTTTTTTTACCTGGAAGTTTGTACCCTTTGACCAGCATGTCCCGACATCCTCCCACCCCTAACCACCACCAATCTGCTGTTTCCATGGATTTGTTTGTTTGTTTTAGATTTGACATATAAGTAAGATGACACAGTATTCATGTATCTCTGTCTGACTTATAGCCTCAAGGTCCATCCATGTTGTTGCAAATTGCAGGATTTCCTTAGTTTTTATGGCTGAATGCATGCACACACATTTTCTTTATCCACTTATCCATCAATGGACACTTAGGTTTTTTCATGTCTTGACTATCATACATAATACAACGATGAACATGGGGCTGCAGTATATCTTCAAGATAGTGATTCATTTCCTTCAGATATATACCCAGAAGTGGAATTGCAGGATCATATGGTAGTTTCTGTTTGTTTGTTTGCTTGCTTGCTTGTTTTTGAAGAACTTTCATACTGATTTTCACAGTGGTGGTACCAATTTATCTTCCTACCAACATGAACCCATTGTACAAGTGTTCCCTTTTCTCCACACCTTCACTAGCACTTATCTCTGGTCTTATTGGTAATAGCGATTCTAATAAGTGTGAGGTAATATCTTACTGTGGTTTAGATTTGCATTTCCCTGGTGATGAGTGATGCCGAGCACTTTTTCATGCACTTACTGGCCATTTGAATATCTTCTTTGGAAAAATGCCTATTCAGGTCCTTTGCCTATTTTAAAATCAGGTTATTATTATCATCATTATCATTATTATTGCTATTGAGTTGTATGAGTTCCTTATATAGTTTGCATATTAACCTTTTATCACGTGTATGGTTTGTAAATGTTTTCTCCCATTCTGCAAGTTGCCTTTCATTTTATTGAGAGAGACAGAAAGAGAGGGAGAAGAGAATGATACATTAGCATATGAATGAATGAATGAAATAATCCAACCAAATATGTCCTTCCAGTAGGATGGGGGAAGGGATGGATACAGGTGAAGACATGAACTGGGAGGTAATAACAATGTGTATTTAACCATTGCCTTGATGCTGAGAATCTGCTCTACATCAGGTTATTCCATACCTAACATTATATCAGTAACAGGTCAAGGCATGGACAGTTTTTATTAAGGTTCAATTGCACGATCGAAAAAGTATAAGTAATTGAGCAATTTACATTCTAAAATGGTTTATTGATAGTTGAATAATTAAACTTTGTTTGACTCCTTTCAGAGTCTTGATGGAATGAGGCCCAGGAAGATAACATTTACTCAGAATGGGAGAGAGAAAAGAAAAACAAAGGAGGCAAGATAAAAAAGGAATTGAGATTTACACAAACAATAATATAAACCATTACATTTTGGGATATTTTTCATATCTCTTTGCTTATGCCTTATGACAGCTTTATGTAGTTATTTTATTATTCCTGTTTTACTGAAAAGGACAATTAAAGGTAAGTTTCCTTCAGAGGACTGGGGGAAAGTGGTAAGGATAAGCTGAGAAACAACGAGAGGGTGTGGAAGGGGAAGGGATCTCAAAATACGAGGATACTGAAAACAAAATTTCTCATGCAAATAGGTACCAGGATGTGTATTACTGTAAAATATAGAATATAGATAGCCATAAGAGACGATTCCAATAATTAAAGTATCTGAAGCATATTTCAAAAGTTCCATTCCTTGACTACATGAATAACATGGCAGACAAAAATCAATTTTGTATAAATTAGAGCATGGATTACAAATTGGTTGTCCACTAGCTGAATCCAGACCATTTCAGCCTGCATACTGTTTTAAAAGTTGAGATGTTTGAAGCAAAACTTCAACTTCTGGATTTTCTTAAAGACTGGCAATAGTGGGCCCACATTCCCCTGTGATAACAATCGCTTGGACAAGAATTTACCTGTCCCCTTTAGGGGGGTCAGGCACCCGCTTGTTTGTCAATATCTCCAGTCAGCCTAGTTGATAATCTGTTACTTATGTGGTTCCTAGAACATTCTGAGTTTGGAACCATTGACTTCAAAATATACCTTTCGGGAATTAGGAGAAAAGTTGAACATCTGTGCATCACAGCCAGTGATAAATACTGACTGGAAGAGGGAAAGATGATTAAGATATATGATTCTCTCATGGAATTCAGAGTCCAGCAGGATAGATTGAGTAATTAAAAAAAAATAATGAAATACAAAAATGCTACAATAACAGTTAGTGGAAAGTGCTATGGAACCACAGAGAAGAGAGAAATTAGTTTTCCTTTGGGGAGAAGGAGAATATTGAAGACTTAAAGTAATGTGTGAACTAGACCTTAAAGAAGGAACAGGGGTTTACAAGTTGTAGATCTGAAAAATATGCCAGGGAGGAAATATCAAACACAAAACATGTGTAATAATATGTAGCACATGTAGGAAAATACATAGCATAGGTAGCATGTATCAGCATGAAAAAAAGTATGGCATGTTGAAGGGGAAATGGTAATTTAAGTAAACATTAAGGGGGAGGAGTAATGATAAATAAGTGAATAAACAGAAATTAAACAGACTTCAAAGTTCCTGAATGATCAACTAGGTCACTTAGACAGTATCCTGTAAACAGAAGTAGCCATTGGGAGAATTTTTCTTTTTTGAGATTTAGTTGATTTTAACAATGCACTGGAAGGATTTGATTTTTGGAAATGATAAAGGAAATAAGAAAAAATCATGAGTTCTACCAAAGTTAGTGATGATGAAGACAGAGAATGCAGATTTAAGAGTCATTTCTCAATTTCACATAAATTAATTCAATTTAATATTAATCAATCCATTATGACATCTGTTGATCATATTTTATATGTCATGAATCCTGATGGATACTGGTACAAAAATTCTGAACAAGACCTGTGCCATATCAACCATGTTTCTGAGACTCTAGTATGAAGCCTAATAGAATCAATGAGGATAGTTGAGAGAGAAATGAAAAAGGTAAACAAATAAGATTTTTTTTTTAAATTAAAATACTATCAAGGTCCTTTTAAGCCCTCTAAAACCATATCTTTATCTAATTACCTTGTTCTCCCAATTGAGGTCTAAGATAAAATTAATGAAATATTGCATATTTGGGTAAATGGTCTTAAGTCTTGGCTGGAAATTCAATCTTAAATGTACCCTGTGATTGGTCCCAGAATGTTTGTTCATTTCAACCTTTCTGCTACAATTTTCCCTGTTTCTAATTTTTGGCTCCAAATAGAAAGACATGTGAATGTGAGATATATATGTGTGTGTGTGTGTGTGTGTGTGTGTGTGTGTGTACTGATTTTGTTTTATGTTGTATTTCATCATCTGGTCTTATAATAATGCAATGTTTTTGGTTTTTGTTTTTTTTTTTTTTCTAAAAAGTAATGTCTTAGCTCTGATAGCAGTGCCTTGCTGAGTTTTTAGAACTTCTGCTGTTTGTAGGAAGGCAATGTATAGGGGAATCAAGAAAGAAAAGAAAAGAAAATTTTAATTTTTCACCAGTAATCACTTTTGACCTGTATTTTCTTGTTTGTTTACCAGACATGTCTCAGATCCCTCCTTTTGCAATCTCTTCCTTCCTATTTCTATGCTCGTGGAAGAAAAGCTTTAGGGAAATGAAGACTGGATATGTGGGATGAAAGCTTCTGCACTTTCAGCAAATTCTAATTCTTTTTTTGCCCAGAGCTTTATGGATGGAAAATAACTCAAATGGTAGTGACTCTATCACCTGGGTGTGGGGTGGACTGGGTGTCAGGAGCCCTGAATGTTTTCAGCTATGTGATCCTAGTGAGCCCCATTCTCTGTGTAGGTGGCAGTTGCCTGATCTGTAAATGGAGGGAGGAAGCTAGATGGTCTGTAAGGCAGCTCTGAACTCCTGTGGAAGGATAATTCTGGACTTATATGGTGGTTAGATCCCTTTGTCAAATAGGATCAAAAATTCCCAAGCCGGGGCGCCTGGGTGGCGCAGTCGGTTAAGCGTCCGACTTCAGCCAGGTCACGATCTCGCGGTTCGTGAGTTCGAGCCCCGCGTCAGGCTCTGGGCTGATGGCTCGGAGCCTGGAGCCTGTTTCCGATTCTGTGTCTCCCTCTCTCTCTGACCCTCCCCGTTCATGCTCTGTCTCTCTCTGTCCCAAAAAAAAAAAAAAAAAAAAAAAAAAAAATTCCCAAGCCATCGTTTAAATGGGAAGATCCTCCGCCCCAAAAGGCATGGTTAAGAAATCATTATCTGATTATCTAGGTTAACCTTACTTTTATCCCTACTTTATATGAATCAGTTCTTCTTTTATTTTTTTTTTTTCAACGTTTTTTATTTATTTTTGGGACAGAGAGAGAGACAGAGCATGAACGGGGGAGGGGCAGAGAGAGAGGGAGACACAGAATCAGAAACAGGCTCCAGGCTCCGAGCCATCAGCCCAG
Organism: Panthera uncia; assembly: GCF_023721935.1. Lineage (NCBI taxonomy): Eukaryota > Metazoa > Chordata > Mammalia > Carnivora > Felidae > Panthera > Panthera uncia. Next base: position 75,878,854 of record NC_064807.1, on the reverse strand, counting down.
AGCCTGATGCGGGGCTCGAACTCACGGACCGCGAGATCGTGACCTGGCTGAAGTCGGACGCTTAACCGACTGCGCCACCCAGGCGCCCCACAGTTCTTCTTTTAAAATGTATCTTTGGGGGCACTTAGGTGGCTTAGTCGGTTGAGCATCCGACTTCAGCCATGATCTCACGGTTCATGAGTTCAAGCCCCGTGTGGGCTCTGTGCTGACAGCTCAGAGCCTGGAGCCTGCTTCAGATTCTGTGTCCTCCTCTCTCTGTGCCCCTTTTCCACTTGTGCTCTGTCTCTGACTCTCTCTCTCAAAAATAAATTAACAATAAATAAATAAATAAATAAATAAATAAATAAATAAATTTGCAAAATGTATCTTTGGAATCACGGAGGGGATGGTGGTGGGGGGCATTAGCTATTCTCGCTTTAATTAAATGTCCTTATGATTAGTGCTGTAGTGTAAGGATTCTTGGCTCTGCAACTTTCTGTGCCTCAGTTTTCTTAATTGTAAAATGTAGTTAATAATAGTATTTGTCATGAAGATTGAATAGGTTAACATAGGAAAAATGTCCAGAACAGTGTCTGCTACATACTTCACAACATATAATTTTTTGCTATTATAGCTATCATCCGAAAGCATAAAATTGCAACAGAGTAGATGTTTTAGAAAGTGCTAGTGCTAGTCAGTGATAGGGATGTATATGTACTGGGAGATGAAATTGTTGGTGGCCAAACTAGGAGTTTGAAAGGCGATTCTTGGGGATGTTGGAGATTGGATAAAATAAATAAAGGGAATTCAAAAGATAAGGACTGACATATGATTAAATAACACTTTAATTTCATTTCAAAAGAACATTGTCCATACTCAATCTTCCACTGTGCTCCAGCAGCCCATATAGCCACTCCCAGGGGAGCGTGGCCACAAGCTGAAGATCAACAATGGTTAGGTGATCTAAGAGTCCTTTAAAGTTTAGCTTGAGGAATGCCTTTCTGCCCTAACTTGGAAGGTTCTGCCTAGTCAGAGTTTATTCATCCCCTAGATCAATTTCTATGTCCCTCTTCTCTGTCATGCAAACTCCTGACTGTTTGAAACAACAAGAATCTTTTTTTGTCTTTTTAAAAATTTAGAGGATACCCAGTAGAATAAAATTAGTACCAAGTACCATGTATTGCCATTGTCTTTCACGCAAATGCTTTCTCTGATGAAGAATACATACAACCTGAGAATTAGGTTTGGGTAGAGTTACATATTTATCAAGAAGATACATAAATCTGAAGGAATTGGCCCATCTCATCTAACTGGTAAATTTTAGTTACAACTTGGATTTAAATCCAGGTGTCTGGCACAAAACTCCATCCTGAATTTTATTTAAGTTTATTTATTTGTTTTGAGGCGGGGCGGGGGGGGGGGAGCAGAAAGAGAGGGAGAGAGAGAATCCCAGGCAGGCTCTGTGAGTGCAGAGTCCAATGCTGGGCTCAAACTTATGAACCATGAGATCACAACCTGAGCTGCAATCAAAAGTCAGACGATTAACCAACTGAACCACTCAGGTGCCCCACCACCTGGTGCCCCACCATTTGGAAATACTGGTGGAAGGGATGGGGAAGGAAAGAATAGAAATCATCCATTCAATGAAAGGGATTAGACATGCTTGATCTATCTGTATCTATTTCCAAATAAGGAAATTATGGAAACCAAATATGTTTAAATGATGGTAGGAAGTATAATAAAGGACTCCTGGGAGGAAAAGCAAGTAAGTCATACAGAGATGATAAAACACATATATACTAGACAGTCTTGGAAGACTACATGCTCAGCAGACATTTGGGGTTTCCTGGATCTCTGTGGCATGATCAGCCAGTTCCAGGAGGCAAAACTCCTCTCTGGGGAGGTACAAGGCTTTGGGCATCAGAGGTACAACTGAAATAATGCTTCCAGAGAAGAGAGTATAAAAAATGTGTCCCAAGGTAATTTTTCAAGCTGATGATGGGGGTTGAAGGGAAGGAAGAAAGTCATTTTCAGGCCAATAATCCCCATTGCACAGCCGCTGTGAGCTGTGTGAATCACTGAGCACATTTCAAGGAATAGCTGTCATGTGTCACTAACGAATTCTCACTGCAGATGGGCTCCAGGGTACTCAGGATCTATTTTGGGGAGGCCACAAGCAGTGAAAGCCTGCTGGTGCCACTGTAAGGAAATCTCAGCCACCCTTGAAAATACAGAGAAATAAAACCTTAAGTCCAAGCACAATTCCCCCTTGTTATGATTCACATTCCTATATTTCTTCTACTCCATTCCGCATTCCCACCCTCTCTTCTGTGTGCTCTTTTCTTAGGCAAAACCATCATTTGTCTCTCTATTAAGTCTGTGTGCAAAGTGTAGTACTTGGAGTGTTCCATACGCCCAGAAAGAAAAGAATGAAATAAGAGTTTGTGTACATATTGTATGTTTTCTGCCAGTCCAGTGGCATAGAATGCTCCTAGGTGCCATTATTTCACTTTCTCTCCATTCACTGGATGTTGATACCCAGGGCTACCTGAAAAACCTTCTACTGAGGTTGGCAAATCCTCCCTTAGCCACGATCCCTGTGGTAGGCAGAATAATGGTGCTTCTTTCTTCTTCCCTCAAAGACATGTGTATCCTAATCCCTGGAGCCTGCAAGTATGTCACCTTCACGGATGTGATCAGATTGAAGGTTCTGAGAAAGAAAGATGATCCTGGATTATTTGAGTGAGTCCAGTGTCATCACAAAGGGACTTATAGGAAGGAGGAGAGTCAGAGTATAAGAATATATGACAAAAGAAACAGAGATGGAGTGAAAGTGATGTAGGTCCATGAGCCAAGGAATGTGGACAGACTCTAGAAGCTAGGAAAGTCAAGGAAACACATTTACCCCTAGAGTCCCCAGAAGAAATGCAGCCCTGTTGACTCATTTTAGATCGCTGACCTCCAGAACCGTAAGATAACAAATGTATATTGTTTGAAGACACCAAGTTTATGATAATTTGTTATAGCAGCCACTGACCTGCCCACTGACCAGGAACAGTCCTATTGGACCATTATGTGAGCAAGAAATAAATTTGTATTGTGTTAATCTACTAAAATGTTGGCATATGGTTACAAAAGTGTATAGCATTGTTGTAAATATTGTAGACCCTAGACGGTATACTTCATGATATCTTAAGAAGTTATGTGGTTACCCAGTTGGATGTTACTCAACCCTCCTCCATCCTTCTCTACCTCAGTCCTCTATTTACTTCTCATTTTTTCATAGTCTTAAGTTCAATTACTTTGTGTCCTTTCCCAGTGCCTTCTGTGACTATGTCAGGCCCAGAATGATAACTTTTCCCAAAGTCTTTAAACAGTTATGCATTTTTCCCATGCAAAATAAATAAAGTGGATAAATATGGCAAAACAAATGGAGCATCTCAACAAGGAATTACCAAAAAGACAATTTTAAAATGCAATTATCTGCAGTGCATCTGTTCAAACACCCTCACTACCATTTTTCTCTCTAAATTTCAACTTTTCCTTCTGGTGGCCCAATTTTTTCAGGCTTTTGAATAGGTTTCATTGGAGACTGGGTTGGAATTTCAGGCAAGACAATTGAAATTGTTTATATGCCAATATCATCTTTCTAAGGTTCCCTGATTCTTTATGAATATGGAGATAGACTCACTGAAAAAGCCAGGATACATTTTCAAAGGGCTTCACGATGGTTCCTACCCACTCTCCCATGCACTATTTTTATCTTACCTTCCGTAGGTATCTATGCTAGTGAAGACAGATTGGAAACAATATACAGCAAGGTTCTATGTAACAGCAGAGTTGCAAGATGTGAAGAGCTGGGACACATGAATCATAGAGGACCTACTTGGAGTTGAGCTACCTGAAGCAGAAACTACATGTGAATATTTGTGTGAGTGCGAGCTAAACTTTCATTGTGTCAAGTGACAGGATTTTGGAATTCTTTTAGTAGCTGTCTTGTGCTTCCCCACAAAGATGAGGGAAAAGGTACAGAAAACTGTTTGAATGGTCTAACTTTGTCACTGTAACATGCAGGATGATCAAAGTGAAGTGGTTTGCCCAAAGTCACATATAGAACAGTGGCCAAGTGAAGAGTTCCCAACTCTCTTGACTCCATTCAGGCCCTTCACACACATACCCAGTATTTGAACCCCTCATATATTTATTTTCCAGTTCTTTACCTTCTCTATTTTTGGAGGAGGTGCCAAGTTCCCAGCCCTGAAGCGGCCAGGGAAATGTCTTCAAGCCCAGCTCATAGCACACTGTTACATTGATTTTCTAGGAGATTTATGGCATTGACCTGATCTCAATGAAAAAACTAAATCCAATTCGCTAAGGAATTACAAGCCTGTCTGATCAATAATCTATTTATCTCCTTCACTTTGCCATCTTTAGACACTCCAAACTTGTCATGGGAAATTGAAAGCATTTAAAAACTATAATTATGCAGCCTCAGGAAAGGTCTCCAACATTTCGGAAGATTTTCAATTGCGTTTGAGGAAATGCTACCCTGGTATGAGAAATAAAGATCACTCTGGTCACTATCCAAGTATCTAGCCTGGGCTCATTAATAGAAATATAGTGTCAGGATAATAGGGCCTGTAATTGCAGCATTTTCTACACTGGAAAGATTTTATCTGGGATTTGGGTTCAGTTCTGGGGGTTTGATTTTAGAGTCACCTAATTGAATTGAAGCATATCCAGCATATCCATGCTTCAGGAAAGCAACTGAAGTGATAAGGACTATAAAATATTTTGAAATATGAGGAATAGTTAGAGAAATTGGATATTCTGTTGGTGTAGAAAAAACCAAGGAAACTTGAAAGACAACCTTAAATAATCAAAGGCTGGTACATAGGAAAAGAAGCTTGTTCCATATAGATCCAGATGGCAGACAAAGAATGCACTCAGACAACTAGGAGATTTTAAGTTGATTTAAAAACAACTGTTTCTTATGATTTAATTCTCATAAAATGGAATTCTCTTCTCTATGCCATAGGAGAAATTTGGGCCAATGATCTTTCAGTAGTGGGCCATGGATTTTTAAGTGGAAAGCAGTGGGATTAGGGTAAGCATACCAGATGTTCCTATCCTGAACATTGATGCAGGTGCCTAATCCACAGAGCCTGTTGCTACATCCTCATTTACATTGGCTCGCTTGTCGTTGGTTTCTTCTTCCCGATTCTTAAATTTATGGCTATGTAATACTGCTGTGAGACTGAGTTCCAACTCTCTGCTTGAGATCCCCCTTTTGGGCTCTTTGGTCTGTGAAAGTTGGTTCTGTTTTCTCCCATAGTTGAATGAGTACCTCCATGTGATCATGTGCATGTGTTTCTTGAATTCTTGGGTAAAAGTGTTTCTTCCCCCAATTATGGAAATCTTAGTATAGTGGTTGATTAAAAAATATAAAAATAAGTATTGGATATTGCACACCATTTCTGCTGACCACCATTATTGCTTTCTTGACTTGTAAGAGTATTACTTTTACCATTAGGTTGATAGTCCCAAAACTAACTTGGATTAGTTAAGTTAGCTACTCAAAACTACTTAAATGCATAACCCATCTGACCCCAGTTTTTCTGATTGTACTGTCATGACTCCTCTTGATGTACCCATTCCTTGAACTTACCATTCCTTGAGGATCACCCATAGTCTACAATCTCTTGTGTCTGTTTATACTATTTATCTCATCATCTCATTACAACCAGGTAACAAATTATCCATTTCCAAAGCTCTGCTCAAAAGCCACCCTCTCTTGGGAGAGAGCCAAACCATAAGAGACTCTTAAAAACTGAGAATAAACTGAGGGTTTATGGGGAGTGGGAGGGAGGGGTGGGTGGGTGATGGGCATTGAGGAGGGCACCTGTTACAAGGAGCACTGGGTGTTGTATGTAAACCAATTTGACAATAAATTTGATATTAAAAAAAGAAATAAAAACTTGTGCACTTAAATAAATAAATAAACTTTAAGAAATACATTAAAAATGTTTTTTAGTGAAAAAAAATGTCACCCTCTCTTTAAAACATCATTGACTACTGTTTCTTGATGTTTCTTACATGGTGCTTACCTCACCAAGTTTTGAAGTAATTATGTGTGTGTGTGTGTGTGTGTTTCCACATCTCTTGCAGAACATAAATCAGTGGTTCTTACATTTGGGCAAGCATCAGATTCACATGGAAAGTTTATTAAAATACAGATTTCTGGGCTATATCCTAGAGTTTCTGATTCAGCAGGTCTGGTATGGGGACCAAGAATTTCACTTCTAATGAGTCTCCCGTTGATGCCAAGACTGTTGTTTTGGAGACAAAACTCTGTGAATGTAGACTGGTCTAGACTATAAATTCCTGATAAGTAGGACCCATAATACCTGTTAGTAAGATTTAAATGTTAGTTAATAGTACTATTGACATCTTGAACTGTATAATTCTCTATTTTGGGGTCCTGTCCTTTGTACTATACACAGTGTAGCAAGATCCATGGTCTCTACGTACTAGATGCCAGTAGCACCCCTTACCCTTCAGTTGTGATAACTAAAATGTCATCACACATTGTCAAATGCCACCTTTCCTCTAACTGAGAATCACTGGATTAGAGGATACAGAAATACTTGACTCATTGTTGCCAATTAGATTTGGTTCCAAGGGAGTTATACACAGAAAGACAAAAATAAAATAAAGAGCATATTTTTTTAAAGCAAGTGTCCATGACATATTTAACCAACAATGGGTTTCTGTACAGCCAGGTTGAAGCTCACATGGTTCTACCTCACTATAAAACAATTGCTGGTGTTTGAAATCTTACCTTGATATGACTAGCTTCCTGGTATAGAACCCTATGCTATCTATGGTCAGTCTACTTATGTGGTCTTGCTAAAAGCAGGGACAACCTGCCTGTCTGAACCTACCCAAGGTCTTCTCTGTCCCTTTTTATTACAACAATAGTACAGGTTTGGGAAGACAGAAGACATGAGCATGATAAGGAACATAACGCTTAACACACAGTAATTTTGTTCAGCTGTAAATATGGCCCTATGTGTCTCTTGCAATCTGAAGGATTTCTATTCCCTTGGGAAAGCATGAAAAACAGGTAGAAAAGGAGATTGTAAATGCTCTCTTCTCTGGTTTCCCCTTCCCCTATTCTTTTTACAGAACAAGCATTTTGTGTTCAAAAAATAATTGAATGAACAAATAGGGATAAATAAAAGCTATGAAGGAAATTTCAATAACATTATCTTGAACGTGCTGCTCAAATTGAAAATTCTATTTTTCTATGAGCCTACTGCCTGCCTTTTCAGAAATGGGTCACAAGTTGCTCAAATACAAATAGAAGATTGAAAACTGACTCCCCATAAGTACTCTTTAATTTCTAATGTATGCTATGATCTGCATTAACTATCTTCTCATTTAGCTTTACAAAAGTTCTATGAAATTAGTATGAATGCCTGTATTTTACTCATGAGAAGACCAAAGCTCAAAGAGGTGAAGTGACTTGCCCAAGGTTGGGCACCTTGCCCACTGGATAGCACCAGGAACAAAATCTGAGCCAATGTATTTTGATTCCGTATGACTGTTTCACCCACCGTATAGTCTTCTGTGCTCAACACCACTGAGCAAAATACACACTCCCCCACATGGCTGGGCTTTCTCCACTCTGACAACATGTTACTGAATTAGCTCCAGCTCTGATGATGACAGCATTTGTGCCTCTTGCTACAAGTTCAATTTCTTCAGGCTTAGATTGATGGTCCTCCTTTCTGTGCTGAAAATCTCCAGACAACACAAATATGGCCGGTGCCTTGAAACACATCAAAAGACATAAACCTTGAGACTTAACTGGTTTGGAAGTTTCAGAGTGTGATTCACAATTACAAGTAAGAATAGCTGGGACATACTTTTTGAATACTCTTCACTCTCCAGGTACACCTTCACAATTTTTTATCAATGGTCTCATATGATCCTCAGGACAAGCCTATAAGGTAGACCCTGTCGTTATCCCTATTTTACAGACCAAGATACTGAAGATTTGTGTGGTGGTACTACCCTCATTTTACAGAGGCTTGGGGTAGGTGAGTCACTTATTCAAGGTCAGAGGAAGAACTCAATCACAAGTCTTTTGATAGCTACTCTTGTAACTATTTCTACTGTGATAAATCAGAATCAGGCTATTTATTGACATCAGTGTTTTCCACCTTTCCTCATGGGGTGACATGATCTATCTATTTAAGGGTATAAAGATGAGGCATACTGTGTGCCCTCAGGGATCAAAGAGAGTAGACAGAGACCTAAAGCATGTAGTCTTCTAAGACAGCTACAAATGGTCCTGGGCTCCAATTCCAGCTCCAATTTGTTATTTATAAAACCTTCAGAAAGCCATTTCTGGTCATCAAGCCTCAGTTTCCTCATTTGAAATTTAAGGATAATAATTTTACCTCCTTCATCAAATCACTATAAGGATTAAACCACATGCCCAGTCGAACACACAGTAGGTGTTCAAAATGTAACTGATCTCTAATAGCTGGGAAGATAATCCATGCGTGAACAAGGAGAACTGGAAAAATATTTTTAAAAGTTGATATGAACTACCATATACTTCTAACTCTAAGAGCTAAGAGGTGGGATGACTCACGATGAGCTTGAATATGATTAAAACATTTTAGCTCAAAGGATGCTCTAGGGTAGCTATGCTGCCCCTTCTTTAGATACAGAAACCAGAGCTCAGATATAGTAAATGACTTGCTTAAACTTTTATTGCAAACCTGTGACTTTAGGGCTTTGAATTCTGTTCTGTTTGCTTCCAGTTTGGTGTAGGTACAATTAGTGAAGACTTTGTGGGTCTTACAAAGATGAGAAGTCCCTTGAGCACAGGGATATGTGGCAGACTCCATAAAAGACCAAACATTGAGAGACTTGCATTTAATGTGTCTTTATCTAAGTTTCTTTCTTACTCCTAACCTCTACACAGATGAAAAAGACATTATTTTCTGCACAACCAATCTATGCCAAAATAATCTACGTATTATATTATTTACTTCTCAAAGCAGCACTGCAAGGTGGGTATTCTCTCCATTGTAAGGATTGACAAAGTGAGGCCCAGATATATTAAAGTCCTTGGTCAAGATTATATAGTAAATATAAATCCAGGCTCTGATAACCCTTTCAGAATCCCTATTTTACAGACAAGGATACTGACGATTGGTGTGGTGGTACTATCCTCATTTTACAGAGGCTTGGCGTAGGTGAGTCACTTATTCAAGGTCAGAGGAAGAACTCAAAACACAAGTCTTTTGATAGCTACTCTTCTAACTATTTCTACTGTGATAAATCATAGAATCAGACTATTTATTGACATCCAGATTTCAGAGCCTGGATTCTATCTCCCCCAAATTCATGCCTTTTCTAATTATTATCTCCTTCACACTACAGAGTCTGGTGGAATTTTCCATGACACCTGCTTTCCTGGGCTAAATGCACTCTCTTTCTCTCTCTTACTTTTTCTCCCCTCTCTGTAGAGGTTCTTAGCTATGTCACATTTTAATCTTGTATAGAAGAGAAAGAAACCCTGGAGAACTGACTACTAGTCAAAGAGAAACTGGTCCTTTTTCCCAAACACTTCCAATTCATTTTTTCCTCTTCTTCTTTCTTTTTTTTTTTTTTAACATCTAATAATGTTTGCCATAGAGACCCATTCATTAGGTTGTTGTTATATGCAGTGGCACATATGAGGGAAACTAACCGTGCTCTGGAAGAAACTATTGTAAAATATATAATGGCATATTTGGAACTGCAAAGAAAGACTGCAATTCATAACACTCCATATGTCCCCCAGTATCCTCTCCTGGACATCTTTGCTGATGGAATACCAGTGCAATATATATCCCAGCTTAGATCAAATCGTTCATGCATTACAATTTTGTTGTAAAAGATATACAGTTCATGTTACCAAATTGAGCTTCCTAAAATGTAACCGCTAATGTTAATTCAGACAAATACTAAGTACTTATTGTGTCTCCTCTAGATAAAAGTTTTGATGGGTCCCTAGTAACTAAAAGACAAGCAGACAGCTTTGCTCCTTACATAACTCAGTATTTCTGTTTCCCTAGTGCCCAATGCCAAGTCTTCAGTCCTCCAGTCCAGTCCTTTCTGTTTATCTAAACTCCTCCTTTCTGCCTATCTAAATTCCTCCCATCTCTCTGGGCTCAGAGCATGTATCCCTGATGATGAAAATGAAATGGGTTTTAGATGACCATTCTTTTTTATTTTTTTTTTTTTTTTTTTTTTTTTTGGTCTTTCATTTTTTCCTTGGAGGTTTCCTTTTTTTTTTTTTTCAACATATGAAATTTATTGTCAAATTGGTTTCCATACAACACCCAGTGCTCATCCCAAAAGGTGCCCTCCTTAATACCCATCACCCACCCTCCCCTCCCTCCCGCCCCCCATCAACCCTCAGTTTGTTCTCAGTTTTTAACAGTCTCTTATGCTTTGGCTCTCTCCCACTCTAACCTTTTTTTTTCCTTCCCCTCCCCCATGGGTTTCTGTTAAGTTTCTCAGGATCCACATAAGAGTGAAAACATATGGTATCTGTCTTTCTCTGTATGGCTTATTTCACTTAGCATCACACTCTCCAGTTCCATCCATGTTGCTACAAAGGGCCATATTTCATTCTTTCTCCTTGCCACATAGTACTCCATTGTGTATATAAACCACAATTTCTTTATCCATTCATCAGTTGATGGACATTTAGGCTCTTTCCATAATTTGGCTATTGTTGAGAGTGCTGCTATAAACATTGGGGTACAAGTGCCCCTATGTATCAGTACTCCTGTATCCCTTGGGTAAATTCCTAGCAGTGCTATTGCTGGGTCATAGGGTAGGTCTATTTTTAATTTTTTGAGGAACCTCCACACTGTTTTCCAGAGTGGCTGCACCAATTTGCATTCCCACTAACAGTGCAAGAGGGTTCCCGTTTCTCCACATCCTCTCCAGCATCTATAGTCTCCTGATTTGTTCATTTTGGCCACTCTGACTGGCGTGAGGTGATATCTGAGTGTGGTTTTGATTTGTATTTCCCTGATGAGGAGCGATGTTGAGCATCTTTTCATGTGCCTGTTGGCCATCTGGATGTCTTCTTTAGAGAAGTGTCTATTCATGTTTTCTGCCCATTTCTTCACTGGGTTATTTGTTTTTCGGGTGTGGAGTTTAGTGAGCTCTTTATAGATTTTGGATACTAGCCCTTTGTCCGATATGTCATTTGCAAATTAGATGGCCATTCTTACTCTAAGTTCTGGTTGGGCTTGATAGGTTCCCAACCTCAGAATTGTATGTGAAACTATGTATGTGTTGGACATGTGTACTTTTCCAGATAAAGTATTCATAGTTATTTTCAGACTAAAAATATTGGTTACCACCAAAACATTAAGAAACCATCGTAGGATTTACCAATTTACTAATATGTTGATCTAGACTGATGGTGACTCTCAGAAATTATGCATGCTTTTCCACACTCATTCGATTATGAAACATTATCAGTTGCCTCAGTCAGCCATAACAAATTACCAAAACCTCAGTGGCATGAAACAACAGAAATGTATACTCTCATAGTTCTACAGGCCAGATGTTTGAAATCAAGATGTCAGCATGCCTCTCTCTTAGCTTTTGGTGCCTACTAGCAAACCTTGGCATTCCGTGCCTTATGGGCACATTCACTCTAATCTCTGACTCTGTCTTCACGTGGCTTTCTCTCCTTGACCTATGTCTCCATGTCCCAAGTCACCTTGTCTTTCCTTTATTAGGACAGTTACCTTTGGATTTTAGCTTGGCATAATGTCATCCCAAGATCCTTAAATTAATCACATCTGTAAAGACCCTGTTTCTGATAAGTCCACACTAACTGATTCTGGTTGGATATATCTTTCATTGGAGGAGGGGGAACAATTCAACTTACTATTCCATTTATCAGGAAATATACAGAGAAACTAAAATTTGGAAGGGGAGGTGTAATTTTGTCAAAACTATAGCAAATTCTCACAATATAGTGATTTATTGGTTCAAAGTCTCTTCTAATGGCTTGGGAACAAATCATTCCATTCTTTAAGGCCCAAATGTTATAATGTTGTGAAATTATAATTACAGGTTTTTTCTTGATATTTTATTTTTTAATTTTATTTTCTTGATATTTATTTACTTTATTTTATGTTATTTCCACACGTCTGTATAAGGTTCTGTAAGATTATAATTTTTGTAGAAGAGATTATATCTGTTTTTAAAGTGCTCATGAATTGAGGAATCAGACTTTTAATATGTATCCATACTTATAACTTCAGATTGGACAGCTATTTTCCAGTGTTTTCTAGTTCATCTAAAACAATTGCTTGGCATCAAAGAAATCATAATAATATTCCCGTTGATATTTCCAGTCTTTGCTTCAGTCTTTCCTATCACAACTTATACTCTAGTTAAATGGGATGTTTTGAAATATTGTAATTAAGAGAAATATTTTCTAATTTTAGTATATGTGCTGCCAAAGCGAGCACAAGAGAAATATTTTCTAATACCTGTGCTTTCTCACAAAACATTCTTTTTTGGTACAATTACCCTCACCAAGTCCTAATACCTGGGCAAATTTTATTTATTTGTTTTTATTGCAGAGATATTATTGGTTTCCTATTTAATAGGCATTCCCTTACTTTTACCTTCCTAAAATAACTCCATTTTGTGACTCATAAATGCAGTACTCATCTTCACCATGGGGACTGAATCATGATAAGTCTCAGCCAACATGGTTGTCCCATTACCCTTGACAATTATTGGTTTCAATAAGGCCTTATGCTTTGTTCTGGTCAAAAAGATCATAAGGCGAGGTCTGTTGGAGAAACTTCTGGTGGAGGGTGGGGGGGAGTCTATTGCTATTAAGAAGACATGAAAAGAACAACTCTTTTTCTGTTTCTGGAAGTACCCAACTCATCAGTATTACCATTCGAACTGCAAAAAACATGCATCCATGAAGGAAATTTTTAAGGGGCAAGTTTACACACTGAACACAGCCAAGCAGAAAGATGTTAAAAATCTGCGTCTTTGATAAATTTGTTAAACCATTGAATTAACTAACCTAAGACTTGTCTTAAACACTGTTTAAGTGGAAAGAAAAGCCCTAATTAAGTTACTTTGAATTAGATCTTCAGTTACTTAAAATCAACACCATATCCTTCTATACATATTATCATCAGATGTAGTCATCCTGTATAGATTGACAGAATTATCAAAGTCGTTCCAAGTCTACCTCTCTTTAAAGAGTTCCCTGCTCCTCCATTAGAAATTAAAATTTATCACCTATATTGGAATTATACCCAGATATTCCTGTACCCAGGTCTGTGCTCTTAAGCACCAAGTGTTAAATTTATCTATATCCTTTGAGCTCCATATTCACCTCTCTTCCCTTGGCTTTGTGATGCTAGACCTTGGTTCTATAAATATTGCTCATTCTGCTATTCCTGTATTCTTTAGAGTACTCTTTACTCCAGTTTGTAGTTAATCCCATCTTTCTAGCTAATAAATCTTTATATCAAAAGTTCCCTGTTCAAATTAAGGATGTATTTTTGTCTCCTGACTGGACCCTGATCAACACATTATGCTAAAAATGTGTGCCTACTTCCTATCATTCTATGTATAGTGGTTGCTCTTTCACTCAAGCAATACGGATAACATCCTTACCTACAAGCACCATGCTGGATATTGGTGATTAGGTGATGAACAAGCAGATATAGTACCTACTCACTGAGTCAACAGTCAAGTAATTCTTTCATTCAATCAATATGTGAGTGCCTGTCATGTGCTTAGTTGTAGGTACAAGAAATGGAGTGGTTAAAAAAAAAAGGAGTCAAGTTTTCCCCTCTAGTGGAATTTATAACAAATAGGCAACCAAATATATGCTTTAAAACAATGTTTTTTTAAACAAATATGAAAACATAAAATTATGAAATGAAAGAAAGGGGAGACCTGAGTACTATAACAGACATCATGAGGAACACAAATAGGGAAAGACCTCTGTTATGCACACAACTGGGTCCCACAAAATTCATATGTTGAAGCCCTAAAGTCAAATGTGACCATATTTGGAGATGGGGCCTCCCAAAGAGGTCATTACAGTGAAAGGAGGTGGTAAGGGGGGGAGGCCCTAATCCAGTCTAAGTGGTGTCCTTATAAGAAATATCAGGGACGTACACACAGAGAAAAGCCTCAATGAGGACACTATTAGAAGTCATCCATCTGCAAGCCAAGGAGAGAAGCCTCAGGAGAAACCAGCCCTTCCAGCACCTTGATCTTCAACTTCTATACTCCAAAACTGTGAGAAAATAAATTTTTATTGTCAAAGGCACCTGGTATGTGATGGTTAGTTAATGGCAGCCTCAGCTGACTAATACAATTTCTGCAAAGATCAGAAAAGACAGGAAGAGTGAAGAGACACTGAAGCTGAGATTTGAAGAATGGGGAGAATTTAGTCAAGTGAGGAAGGGAGAAGAACATTCAAAATAAAGCAAAGAATTTCATTCTTTCTCATTGCCAAGTAGTATTCCATTGTGTATATAAACCACATCTTTTTTATCCATTCATCAGTTGATGGACATTTAGGCTCTTTCCATAATTTGGCTGTTGTTGAAAGCACTGCTATAAACATTGGGGTACATGTACCCCTATGAATCAAATCCTAGTAGTGCTATTGCTGTGTGGAACTTAAGAAACTTAACAGAAGACCGTGGGGGAAGGGAAGGGGAAAAAATAGTTACAAACAGAGAGGGAGGGAGGCAAACCATAAGAGACTCTTAAATACAGAGAACAATCTGAGGGTTGATGGGAGGGAGGTTGGGGAGAGGGGAATATGGGTGATGGGTATTGAAGAGGGGACTTGTTGGGATAAGCACTGGGTGTTGTATGTAAGCGATGAATCAGGGAATCTACCCCCAAAAACCAAGAGCACACTATATACACTGTATGTTAACCACCCTGACAATAAATTATATTAAAAAATAAAAATAAATTAAAAAAATAAAAATAAATGATAAAAAAAAACAAAACAAAGCAAAGAAGATATGCAAAGTCACCTAGAAAGGAAGATATTTTCTATTTTCCAGGATTTAAAAGCCACATGGAGCAAAATGAGCGTGGGGAATAATGTCATGAGGAGGGCTGAGGTGTGGGCAGGTTCCAGGTTAAGAGGGGCATAGTAGGTCATGGTGAGAAGTTGAGAATTTATTGTAAATGCAGTGGGAAACCACTGAAAATTTCTAAGAGAGTTGATTATCGTGATCTGACAAAGTGATGTTTTTTTAAAAAATCTCTCTGGCTATTTTTTTTGTGGTGAATGGAATGGAAGAAGTAAGGATTGTAAAAGGGAAATCAGTTAAAAGGTTACTGAAGTAGCCACAGAGAGAATAGTGCAAGGGGTGGGGGGATGTTTGATATGCGTATGTCTAGAATAAATACAGGCTCAATTCAAAGGAAATGTACACATGCATATTCGCGTAATGCAGGCTGAATTTATAACCACTAGGAGGATGGGCGCCAGGATCAAGATTTGCATCACAGAGTGGTCATCAGCAGCACTGAGAAAGCAGCTTGTTCCCACATTGTCAGGGGAAGTCAGCCTCTGCGCCCCAGGGAGACACAGGCAGGCTTGGCTCAGTGTTTTTCCTCTGCAATCACTGTGTTCCCTACAGGAGAGACACTGCTTAATACAACTACCTTCCTCTTATTGACGACTGTTTGTGGTTCTGATTAAACAGCCTCCTGGCAGGAGGAAGTCCTTTCTGGGAAGGGCAGAAAGAGGTTTGCCATTTCCCAGAAAAACCTGGCAGTCATTAGACCTTGCTAATAGTAGCTGATGAGTTAATTGTCCTCCCTAACAAGCCTTCCTCCAAGAGGCAGAAATAAACACTGGCAGGGGGTTGCATGAAAATAGGCAGGTGCTCTGCTCCAGCCCTCCCAGGTCAGCAAGAGGCATGCAATTTGCTGTTCTTGCTTAGGATGAATGTGCTGGTCTAGGTCAGCAAGTTCAAGACGGTGAGGGGAACGATTTAAAAGCAAATGAAAAGCCATAGTTTTCTCTCCACATGGTACAAGTGCACGTTGGCTAAAACCACTCCTGCTCTGTCATTGAAGCATCAGGCTTTCCCCCTCGTGCATGCTCCTGGGAACCGGCAGCTACAGCAGACAGCCAGAGTTGTGGGGTCCAGCTCAGTTTCTCAGACCCACTTTGCTTGAGCCTGGCTTCTACTGCCCCCTGTTGGTAAATACACACTCCAGGTTCTCTCCTTAAGCCCTAAAACCCTAACTTTACTTCTAGGTTTCCTATGCAGCCTGGCAAAGGTCTCCCCTTGGATATCAGCACCACATTATTTATTTCCGATTTGCTCTGAGGTCTTGACTCGAAAACCAGCCAAGTACTGTTTACTTTGATTTTGTGGATCTAGGGGGCCCTTCATCTGAGAGGAATTGTACTCCTTTATAAAATGATAAAATGTTAGATTTGGGAATTTCCTTACAGTTCATCTAGTCCAAAAATTTCAGATACACAAACTTTGAGTATATCATCTTTGTCCCTTTCTGTGCCCATGAAAAGCATTTCTAATTAATCATGCTCTACTTTCCTGCTGATCCCCAGACATGGTCTCAGGTCTTTCGTTTTCATCATTAATCTTTTGGATTGGATCAAAGATAAAACCTATATATTGTTTAGTTACTATCTTAATTTTATAGACAAGGAGAGACCAAGAGAAGTGGTAAGAATCTGATAAGAAAGTGCTCCCAGGATAGAGCTCTTTCCATTGAAAATCACCGTATTCTTTAGAAAACGGAATCCTTTCAGGGTATTTTTTTTATGGCCAATATTCTAAGGTCATATTTGCAACTATTATGGCTCATGGTGCTTATGGATGAAATAGTGTCCTCCCTCCCCAGATTCATATGTTGAAGCCCTAACCCCTTATGTGACTGAATTTAAAGATAGGACCTATTAGGAGGTATTAAGGGGTAAAGATGAAGCTGTAATCCAATAGGACTGGTGTCTTTGTAAGAAGTGGAATGTGTGCACACAGACAAAAGGCCATGAGAGGAAACAGAAAGAAGGTGGGTGATCTACAAGCCAGGAAGAGAGCTCTCACCAGCAACCAACAGTAACAGCACCTCCATCTTGGACTTCTAGCCTCCAAAACTGTGAGAAAATAGTCTGCTGTGAAAGCCACCCGATCTGTGGTATTTTGTTATGGCAACGTGAGCTGTGTAATAGAGGTGGTCGTTCATTTACTCAAACATTTACTCTTTATTTAACACAGTTCTGGGCATCCAGCATGGTGGAATCTTCAAACCGGAAAACGTTTTTCTAACTTTCTCCCAATGGAATAACATCTGGATCAAAGGACCATGCTAGATGTGGGCTGACAGCATTTTTAGTTGTTCTTAAGAAAACTAAACACAGACTACTGGGAGCAGAGAAGGAGCTTGAGGTTCAACCCTCTTATCCTTTAGATGAAACGTCAGATTTTTCCACATCTAGGTAACCATCAGTAGTGGAACTGAGGCCACAACCCAGTTGCTGGATTCAGTACAGAAAAAGCACTATGCTCCTATGCTGTCTTGATCAGATTGAGCAAATCAAACAGGTGAGTTTATTGGTCATTTAAAGTCATCCAATGTACTCAATGCTTTATAAACATCATCTCAAACCACCACTAAAATCTTAGGAGAAAGCTATCATTCTCCTTTGCTAATAAGGAAAGGGAGGCAAAGAGTTTGTGCACCTTGCCAAGATGGTCATGGTGGACATTACTAGCATTGTTTATATGCAGCCCCCTCTCCTTCCTGGGCATAAGGAAGACTTGTCAGCCTTTTTGCTCCTTGGCAGAGCCATTCCATTAATTTTGAACAATGAACGGTGAACAGAAGTGGCATGTCTCGGCTGAGACAGTGAACACCCATGCAGGAACTCTGAGCTCTCTCTTCTTACAACAGTGATTGTGGAAATTTCTTGTTGCCACAAGACTGAATCTGCTGGGATTACCAGTCACTTCTTGTAAGGAAGCTGCCTTGGACTATGGCTGGACCCACTACTATTTGTTGAGCTGTGGATATACAGGGTTTGTTTATCACCACCACATTGTTTTTCCTATCCTGACTATTATAAACTACAAAGTAAGGATATCAGTTTAAAAACAACACTTGCTGGGTCATTTTCTTCCCACTATCTTGGAATTACATTTTACCTCTGTCAATTAGGCAACTTCTAAATAAACTCTGAGCTGCATTTTCTTCAAATGTGAAAGAGTTATAGTGCCACCTACCTAAGACAGTTGTTGCAAGAATTAATTGAGAAAATATATGTGAAGTAGACGAAACATACCAGATGCTCAAATTTTAGTTTGCTATTTCCCCAGCTCCATCATCCTGTTGAAATGGACCTGAAATTAATCTCATTCCCCGGACACATTATACTCTTGTCAGGAGTCACTATTTCAGGGGTCACTGGATCAAATGCACACAAGAACCAGGTAGTTACAATAAATCACTAACTTAAGCTGGATGTGGTGAACTAGAGACTCCTTAAAGCCTTTTAGAAGGGGCAACTCCTGCTTACCTGTGGCTGATTGTTGCTAGGTAGAATGTTAAGGCCATGTAAGTAAGGTACCAGAAATCCTGAATTTCTTATGAGATTTATTTTTCTTTTAATTTAGGAAACTACTGATTTTTTTTTCCTTTAAACTTATAAAGGTTGCAGGGCACCTGAGTGGTTTAGTTGGTTAAGCGTCCAACTTCAGCTCAGGTCATGATCTCATGGTTTGTGAGTTTGAGCCCTGCATCGGGCTCTCTATCAGTGCAGAGCCCACTTCAGATCCTCTGTCTCCCTCCCTCTCTGTCCCCTGCCCTCTCTCTCTCTATCAAAAATAAATAAACATAAAAAAAAACTTATAAAGGTTGCATCAGAGTTCAAATCAAATACACCTATCTACAGGCAAGTAGGGTTATTGGCCACTAGTTTGTAATGTCTTGATCTGATTTCTAATGTTAATCCTCTATACCTAGCATGAACGGTGTCCTTCTGAATGCTGGGTTTCCCAACTAGACTGTAAGTCCCTAGAGGAGATGGACTTCAGTCTTCCATTTCTAAGCTCCTCCACAGTTTAATAACAAACCTGAAGAAAAAGAGCATGAAGGGCCAAATTGGATTAAATTTATAATGCCTTATGAATGGTAGACTTTAGGAAGTGAAAGATTTTATGTAAGCAATTTAAAAGTAACCTTTTCCATATCTAGGAAGTATTTGTCTCAGGTTGTTCATCCCAATACAAGGGTAAGAATTATCTTTACTGCAGTTTCAATTAAACTGTACCCCATTCCTTTCTCCATTCTGATGTGAGAGGTCAGATGAGTCTCCTGTCTTGTAATGAGCATACATTCAAAGGGACATTGGAGAAGTAATCCAATGTTCTCAACTGAAAAAGCAGTTTCCCTGAGGCATGTAAGAGAATCCTCAAAGAGAGCGTAAGGGGCTGGAAGGTTTATAAGTGTGCCCTCTAAAATGTCGATTACCTAAAATTATTTTCAGACACAATCATTATTTTAAAATCTAAGGTAACATTAAAGGAGGATGTTGAATTTCAATGCAGGTAGTCTACTAAAAATAAATAAATTATATATGCTTCCATTTATTGCATGCTGCCATGTGCCAAGCACAATTCAAAGAGCTTTACCTACATTATTTCTTTTAACCCATAATGCCTTCTGAGGTTGGTAATGATACTTTATCCATTTTAAAAGGCTCAGATAGGTTAAATAAATCTTGTAAATCACTCAGCAGAAGTATTAGCTCAACCCAGTTCTAAAGACCATGATTTAATCAAAACAGTATTCTTTCTGCTACAGAGGGACCTATATCCTCACCCCTTTCCTCCAGAACAAGCTTTTAGTAAGAGTCTAATGAGGGACTTTGGTGAAAACCATTACCTTTGCTCTGAGAATTTACAGACAACACTTAGTGATATATCCTCAGGTTGATATAACATTTTCCCTCCTAAAGTTCTTGAATCACTTCTAGAATTAATAACATTATAGTTTTATAAAATTACCCCAATTTTAGCTGCCAAATTCAAGTATGGGACAGTTAAGTATCTCATCCATGATCTAATTCATTTAACCACTACAAAAAATTAAAACCGAGGACCATATTCCATGGAATATTCTATAGATGGTTTGGGTGAAGTTAATTACTATATCCATGACTCTTTCCTTATAGTAGCCCTTATGCCATAAGATTACTTTAATGATTAAATGAGATAAGAAAAACAAAACACGCTGACAGATGCTATTGCCAATTGGTACCTATGAGGTATCTGACAAATGCTAGTTGTTGTTTTTATTACCAGTATCATTATTACCTAAGTATTTTAGCCTCTATTACCAAATGCTAGCCATTCTTAAATATTGATATGTATCTAAAAACACTGGAGATATCAGTGGGTATGGAGTCAGTTATGGAGAAGAAAATGATATGACTGGCTGTTTAGAGTGTAGTGAAGAGAATGCTACATTTTGAGTTTAAGGAAATAATGTGAAATATTTTGTAAAATGTTCCTCCATCAGGGTTATCTCTACCTTTTATTGTCTTTGAGTAATTTTACAACCCTGCAAGTTGCAGAAGCCTGAGAGAAAAACAAATAATTGCTATTTATGGAAATGCACAGTATATCCGTGGAATGCAATGGATTGTCACTCTGGATACTGAACAGTTCAGCAAATGTGAAATTTTAGCATCCCTTAATTGACTCTAATGTATGAAACTGAGTTTTCCTTTGAACCAGTTGCAACATCTCATTTGTTCCTTATTACTTAATGCATTAAATAAAATAAATAACGTGGTCATGTAACATTTTCATGAGAGGGATAATTTTACCTTTTAAAAAGATATCTCATGGGGTGCCTGGGTGGCTTAGTTGGTTGAGTGTCCAATCCTTGATTTGGGCTCAGGTCATGATCCAGGGTCATGGGATGGAGCCTCATGCCAGGTTCCACAATGAGCATGGAGCCTGCTTGAGATTCTCTCTCGCCCTCTGCTCTTCTCCTCTGCTCAGGTGCTCTCACTCTCTCTCTCTCTCTCTCTCTCTCTCTCTCAAAAAACCCATATATATAATATATATATACATTTATAAATATAATATAAAATAATATTTTATTTATTTATTTATTAAATTTTAAATTTTAATAACTTTTATTTTATTTTATATATATTTTAATTTATTAAATATATATTAATTTATTAAATTTATTAAAATAAATATTTTATTTATTATAAAAATAATATAATATTTTATATTATATTTATAAATGTATACATATTATATATATATCTTCTAACAAGAGTCATAAACTATGAGTTCAAGAGATGCTTCATCATTTATAACCCTAAGCAATCACTTAACTTATCATCTTGTGGGTTTCTTCTTCAGTACAATGATTTTTTTTAAAAAAATCTATATCTATATCACTTATAGGTATATATCACTGCTCTCCTCACCGATTGATTCTGAGATTTTAATAAAAAAGTGGATATGAAAATGACTTGAAATTATAGATTTCTATACAAATACCAAGGATTGGAGTTACTATAATTATATATTTGGTGGGTGGTAAAGTAGAAGCAAAGGGAGGTTAAGTGGCTCACAGTCAGCAATTTGTCAGTGGAAATAAATATACCAACCAGGCAGGCTGGTTGCTATTTAGTCTAGTATCCCTACTAGGTCACTGTTTTCCCATAAAGTTCAGAGCTTGTTGGCCTGAAACAAGAGGAAACTGGTAGCAAAGTGACTGTGTGTGTTATCAACAAGATAATAAGCTCGGTAAAGAGTCCATTAGGATAGAGGCTGCAAGGCAAGTGGGTCTCCTTTGTAAATAATCTCTCACAGCCTCAAATGCAACCGTTTCCTTCTACACAGTTCTGGCCCACTGAGAGCCCTGATGGAAGAGCCAATTCCTGCCAGAAAATGAAGATGCTGAATTCAGAGCTTACACATGCAATTTTCAAGTTTTACAAAAGTTCCCCTTATCTTCCATTTCTCTTCAACTTACCAGCTTCAAGCAGCTAAATTTAGTGAAACAACTATCCCAGAGTAGTAAACCCTAGGAGTCAGAAGAAACTTTAAAATCAAAATACTCAGCCTCTCCTGAATGCCTACACCCTTCCAAACTTCACCTCCATTAGTTCAGCTCTAATCTGAGATGATGTTTACATCAAATGTTTCTTATTTATTTTCCTTTTTTTTTTTAAGTTTTGGCCAGATACTTAATACAGCAGATTCACATTGAGCTAATGTTGGTTAGGGATCTCAGTTCCTAAACCTGAAGAGGTATTATGCAAGGTCACAATTAGACTATGGCATCTCAATCACAGAGAAAGCAAAATCATCTAACCACATGCTTCCTATTTAATCCTGACTTAATTTGATGTTACAGTTTTATTTATCTAATATCAATAACCTTTCATCATCAATGAAGTCATGAAGGAGAGAGAGAGAGAGAAAGAGGGAAAAGAGGGATGGGGGAAGGAAGGAAGGAAGGAAGGAAGGAAGGAAGGAAGGAAGGAAGGAAGGAAAGAAAGAAAGAAATACATCATCTGACCTAAAGAGCTCACCTAAGATAACTAGCTGGTTAAGTATCATGGGGAGTCATAATGCCTCCCCGGGCTACAGTTTCCCCATTGACTGGAAAGGGCCCTCAGAAGTATGCCTCCGAAGTTCTAATCTAGGACATGAAATGACTATTGCTCACAGGAATGCACTTCATAGACTATCAAAATGCAGAGGCACTCTCTGCAAGTACCATCCAGAGAGGGATATTTACTACCTCTGGGTGTGGGAAGAGACCAAAGCTCTACAGAACTCACCAAATGCTAAATGGCTTACTGAAGCTCCTTGTAGGCCTTTTTCCTGGCTGCTAATTTATCAACTCCGAATTATCCTTTACATTACATGACTATGAGCATAAAGCAAAATGCTATGTGGTGTGAAAAATAGAGCTGCATTTAGGGAGCCTTTTTACAGTAGAGTTAAAGGGCTGCTATGTATCTATTTCAGGGACATATTTAAGGTCCCAAGGGACCTCTACCTCTAGATTTTCAATCTTGCAAATTCTTTAGAGTCAAGAGATTGACAAGTTAGAGTAAGGCTCAAGAGTCAACATTCACAGGATAAGATTAGAAGTGTTATCATTATCATCATCATCATCATCATCATCATCTTCCATTCCTTTCTCTAAGCTTTTCAATGTTTGCTAATGGCATTAGTACTCTAGGCAACCAGCTGGCTAACAATAAACTCAACCCTACCCCTCGGTCACTTCAGTTACAACAATGCTGTGGATTATTGTCTTCTAATGCCCTTCCTTCCCACAACCACCTTTTCATTCCCAGTGTTCACCTAACTTCCACATACCCTAGGAGATTGGCATGAATACTATGTTTTTTTATGAATAAATCATTTAAACAACTTGCTCAAGTCCTTCCAACTTAATGTAGTTCTGTCTGATCCAAGTGTCTTGATTAACACATCATTCTGCTGCCCTCTGTTGTGAGGCTCTTCCTTAATCACACTGGTCAAAAACCAATTACTCCTTCCTCCACTCCTCTTTACTCTGTTTCAGATTTTTCAAATGTTAATGTGAATACAAACCTCCTGAAAATCTATTAGAGTATAGAATCTGCTTCAGTAGATCTGGGGTTGCAGCCTGAGACTCTGTGTTTCTAACAACCTTCCAGATGCTGCTGACGCAGCTGCTCCAGGGGAATATGTAGACTTTGTATGACTTACACTGTTTTATAGATACAGGTCTCATTTGTTTGAAATGTTAGACTGTTAATTATCATACATACAGGACATGTATCACACACTGATTTTTATTATATATAGGTATTTAAATATTATCACTCACCAAATATATTTATTGAGCCCAGAAAGTAACGTTCTACAATTTTGCATCCCCCGAAATATCTTGTATAGGATTTTCTATATTTTAGTCACTCAGAAAACTTTCCTGAATGAATAAAATAAAAAGTTAGGTTGGACAGAGGCTGCTAGTGATGGGAAACTGATGAGGTTTTAGAGAAGGTCTTGGCACATATCCTGATCTTCATGATCTATCCTCTGAAGGAAATAGCAGGTCTCTTCCAAAGCATGAACAGTTATTGGGGAGAGGGGGAGGAAGGTGGAAAGTTCTAAGTCCTAGGGAAGCAGAGAGACAGGGTGTTTAAAAGGAAAGGACATATGATTAATATTCTAGTGACCTGACATGTGGTCATAGCTGCGCTTCTGATTCCCTGTATGATTAGCAGAGCATCACTTAACCTCCTGAGGCCTCCTTTTCCCTATCTGGTAAATGATGAGTTTGAGCTACATTAGGTCTCATAGAGCTCAAACCATCAATGAGCTACCAATGTCCCTTGTTGTGGGAGCAGGAAGGATAGGAACACAATCAGGGGCAGGGTGTGTTATGGTGGTTTGCTCTGTCTCTTTCATTTTCAAAAAAGGTAAAAAGGGCATCCTGTGCTCTGGGCATCAAGGCGGCTGAAATTGCTGTGCTCTTTTTGGACTTAATCTGTCACAGCTGCCTGTAAACTGCAGCTGAGTGGTGGGTGATGGGGGCTGCTCGAATGAGCTCCATCAGCGATCAATTTACTATCCTACAGCTATTCAAGATTGCACCTCATTTACTCAAAGAGTGAACTGTTGCAAGACAAAATCTCTGCTGATGTGACTGAAGTAGGTCATGTTTCCACTGTTACTCAAGCGGCGGGTGGTGTTGGATTCCCAGGCACTACAAGAGCTGAACTAGAGGAGAGGGTGTGGATGATTCATGGTTTGGTACCTAGAGAAATTATTCCAGGCTCCCAGCAGGACCCAATTCGGATAAAGAGACTCCTGATCAAGGCCAAGTGAGGGTCAATGATATACAGTCAAAGGATTTCTAAATGTTATAGCTAAATGCTATCGTCATCTGCAAATTGAGGAAACAATCTCCTTTCTATTTTTCTCAAGACATATAGCAGTGCTGTGATATTTAGCAATGCTAAGTACACGAAGGGGGTGTGTTGAATGAGCGAATGAATGTATTTACTTGGCAAATATTTATTGAGCCCTAAGCTAGGAATTTTGTATACAATATCTTGGTTATCTATTGCCACTTAACAAACCACCACAAAACTAGGTGGCTGGAAACAACCATTTTGTTTCTCACAACTGTGGGTTGAATTGATTCATTTGGATGGTTCTTCTGTTATCAGAGTCTGGTCATCGGTAGACTTACAAGGCTGAAATGTCTAACATGGCTCACTCACAGGTGCTGGCTGTTGGGTGGCTCAGAGTTCATCAAGGGTGGTCAACCAGTGTCTTAGCTACCCACAATATTACATCTATTTCAGCTGGGCTTCTAATAGCATAGCACATGAATCCCTAGATTCAGGGAGTGTAAGCTGTCAACTGTCTTAAGTCTTGTTCTCAGAAATCCCAGAATATCACTTCTGATACATTTTATTGGCCAGCCAAAATGCCAGCCTGTTTAAAGAGAAGGGGACATAAAATGTATCTCTTGATAAAAAGAACAGCATGCACAAATAGGGAGAGGAAGGATAGTTGAAGACATCTAAAGAGACTTGATAGATTTGTTTTTTATCACCTGAGCTAGTCTCTTGAGTTTACATAAACTACTAGAATTAAAAGCAGACACACACACACACACACACACACACACACACACACACACACTAGATGAGCCAAAGTGTAAAAAGACTGACACTAGAAAGTGTTGACTAATTTGTGGAGCAACTAGAACTCTCATACATGCTGGGAGGAATGTAGAATGGCACGATCTCCTCAGAAAACAGTTTGGCAGATCCTTAGAAATATAAACAAATAAGTCACATCTAAGTTCTAGGGACACAGAGCAGATTAGTAGTTGCTTGGAGACAGAGAACTGGAAGGGGGAGTAACAAAGCAAGGGCACAAAAGAACCTTTTGAACTAAGGAAACTATTTCACACTTTGAGAGTAGTGGTGGTTACATGGATATATCCATTTCTTAACAATCAACGGTACACTTAAAATGGATATATTTAATTGAATGTAAATTATGCTTTAATAACATTGATTTTAAAAATAAGGCTCTAGATCTCTCCTGGGTTCAGAGTTCTTTTCAACGTGACTGACGGACTTGGGGAAGAGGAGTTTATCCATCTCCTAAATCAATCCACATATCACCTGGATTTACCAAATTTACCTGAGTCTGCAGTTTCTTTTAGTTGCCATAGCTCTTACCATTATTCAGCCCTGAGCTGTATGTGACCCAATTTACTTTATTTCCTCAAAGCAGTGATACTATAGGATTGCTGTGTCGGTAAGACATTTTTCTGAAAGGCTTGTGTGGCAGAACACTGACAGCAGTGGATACATCACAGCATAACATATGACTAAAATCCAAATATTGAACACTGCTTTCCTGAAGTTTCTTTCCCACTTTACCATGGGAAATATAGCACTGAATAATTCTCGCCCAGGCCATACCTGCTAGCACATTTCCATGGCATCTCCTATAATTTCTCTAATAAATGATATCCATAATACTTCCTACAATCATTCATATCACTTTCTGAAGCATCTCACATTTAAATATACCTATTGCTGTGTCAACTTTATTCCTCTCAAAAATAGTTATTTCCATAAAGAGGGACCATGACTTATTTGTAAGTCAACTTATTTTTTTAATGTTTACTTATTTATTTTTGAGAGAGAGAGAGAGAGAGAGAGAGAGAGAGAGAGATTATGAGCAAGGGAGGGGCAGAGAGAGAAGGAAACAGAGAATCCCAAGGAGGCTCTGCACTGTCAGTGCAGAGCCCAATGTGGGGCTTGAACTCATGAACCATGAGATCCTGACCTGAGCTGAAATCAAGAGTCAGACATTTAACTGAAAGCCACCCAGGTGCCTCATGTCAACTTATTCTTAAGTTCAAATTTAAGGCAGCTTGAGTTCTTCCTTTCCCCATTACATACATGAAGTACTCCAAGAATGTAAGGGCCTCACAGTGCAGAGGAATAGACAGTAACAAAGCAGCATGGCTCCGTGCAACAGCATATATCGCTATTATAACACAAGTTGCTAGAGAGCAAGGAAGCAATGCACACAACCCAAACAGGTGATGAGGAAGGTGATGAGGTGATGAGAGAAGGGTTTCTAGAAGGGGGAGGGGGTATCTAAATTAAAGTCTTAAGGGATTATTCAGCATAAGCTATACCAAAAAAATAAAAATGCAGAGAAGTGGAAAGGGCATAGAACATTCTAGGTAGGAAAAACTGCTGCACAAGGAAATGGAACTACTGATCGTGAATAAAAACCAATGTATTGACTTGTGGGGAAAAATCCCATGATTTATATAGAAGAGAAGGGAGATGGAATTGACTTTACAAATAGATTACTCTGGTGGATCATCATTTTCTTCTTTACTGCTTGGCTCGTTCTTCAAGTGATCCTTCTATGGTAGCAACAGAGATTGCTTCAGCTCCAGACCCATCTCCTCATTCTGAATGACCCAGAACAGTACTTTACAGTGTCGGCTGTGCCAAGAGAGAATCACCTATATATCTTTTAACTAAAAAGCTCATAGATTAGAAGATATGCATGCACATATGCTCACATACACATGCACACACACAGCAATTCTAATGCACATTCACAGTTTAGAACTACTTAAATAGAGAAAAAAAATATGGGAAAATCTCTGCAAAGATATTCACCTTCACTCATAATTAGAGATGTGAAAATAGGAACCATTTCTTTCTTTTTGAAGCTTATTTATTTTTGAGACAGAGTGAGAGAGTGTGGGAGGGGCACAGAGGGAGAGAGAGCAAATTCCAACCAGACTCCACACTGTCAGCACAGAGCTCGATGAGGGGCTTGAACTCATAAGACGTGAGATCATGACCTGAGCCGAAACCAAGAGTTGGACACTTAAGCGACTGAGTCACCCAGGCACCCTAGAACCATTTCTTACCTATCAGATTGACATAATGTATGATAACACATTCTATTGGCCAGACTATGGGCAAGCTGATACTCTAGTGCATGTGAATCTGAATACAGATTGGTATGATGATTTTGGATGAGGATTTGGCATTATCTAAGAAATATGCATTTACCTTTTTGACCCAGTAATCATAAATATAGAAACTGATTTTGATTTTTATCCTTCACATATGCAAGAAATGTGTATACACAAGTTTACTTATTGAAGTCTTGTTTGTAATTTTAAAATATTGGAAACAATAATGTAAAAGGCCATACAATAGAGTGGTTGAATGATTTGGAATGGTAGAAAACAAGAAGAATGCTATAGGGTGCGGCTGAAAACGAATGAGGAAGCCCTCTGTGGACTGATAAAAAGAGGTTTCCAGGATATATTGTTATTTGAAAAAAAATGCAAAAAAAAGTATCTATAGAAGCTACCTTTTCTGTAAGAAAGAACAGGAAATAAAATACACATTTCTTCTCAGTTGTGCACCAACAATCAGAGGAAGGAGAACTCAGAGACTAACAATATTGGTCACTAATGAGCTTGAGTGGGAGTTCGGTGAACAGAATGAATATGTAGTAGCACTTCCCTAGGGATAGCTTGTATATAGTTTCACCTTTGGTACAAGATTAATATATCATGCAATCAGAAAATATTAACCACAATGAAGAAGAAAGATCAAATAGAATACAAACAGAAACAAATGTCCCTTGCTGAATTTCAAATGAATAGCATAGCCATACTGAAGGGGAAAAAGCAACTCACTCAATTAGTTTTACAACATTCTGGCTTAAGATGATCAAGTGATTTTAATATACAGAGAGGATTGTGAGCCACTGACTTAGGTAAAAATAATGTATCTTCCAATAATTGCCACAAAAATTACTATGTTTATTTCTTAAATTCAGCCTCTTTCCCACCCCCAGCATCTTTTTATTTCTCATTGACTGGATCGGATCAGTGGCTATCTGAGCCACTGGACTTGGCTAGGGAGATAGCATATTCATCCATTTAAGCTATTCAGGCTTATCTCAGAAGCGAAAGGTGGAGCCAAATCCCATTCAAAAGAAATGGGTGTTAATGGAGTAAAGATGATCATGTCCAACATTATGGGGAAAAGACAGAGAAAGGAGAAATATATTCACAGATGAAAAGGAGAGCAGACTGATACATATAGCCAGAAATTATGCACATTGAAGGGCAGGAATGGAACGAATTCTGGTCCAGGAGGCAACCCATGCCATTTTTAACAAATAACAAATGATGGAATTTAGGAGAACAGTCAGCTTTGAAGGTTCTAACTTTGAGTAAGAGAGATATTTGATCATTAGACTGAACACATAATGAAAGCAAAGGAAATTTTCAGACATCTAGACAAATGAAAACAGTCCTATTAATTTCATGGAGGAGATGGGATGTCTTGTAAGTTCCCAACAGACTATAGTCCTGGAACAGGATGGGATTTTCAGATCATCATGTGCACCAGGATAACCTGGAAGCTTGTGGCACTGAAGGTTTTTGAGCTCCACTACACAAATTCAATAGGACAGGGTTGAGTCCCAGAGATCTGATTTTAAACAGTCTTTTAAGGAGATACAGGTGTAGATGGTCTGACCACCACACTTTGAGAAACCACTACACTGGAGAAGAATGATGGCAGTTTCCTAGTCAGTTTCAAGTACTGAAAAGAAATTGAGAATCCAATGGAAAGAATTCAGGTCCAGAAATAAACCTCACCACTGGTGTGGCCAATATTATCTACTCTAATGTTAGTCAGATAGAGCACTAAAAATGCATCCATTGACTGTACACTTCCTATGCATTACATCATTGAAATCCAACATCAAGTCTAGAGGAAAACAGTAGTGTGACTTGTTTAGCATTATCTCAGGAAGTGGAACCAGTGGGGGTTCTGCCTGATTATGAAAACTGAGTTTTACCACTATGCTATATGTTACCTCCTTGAGAGAAGAAGGTCTAGAGGTATAACTGAAAGTAACTCAAGTCTTAAAAATTGGGGACTGTAGTGCTACACAGAAATCTTAACTGGGATTAGTTTTAGACTCACAGATGAGTGGAAGTGTGGATGGTGGTAAGGATCTTATAGGTAAAATCAATCAATCAATTAATCAATCAATCACAAAAAGAGGGAGAGTGTTGGATAAGATACCAAAGCACAGGTAACAGAAACTAAAATAAACAAGTAGGAGTACAACAAACTAAAGAGCTTTTGCACAGCAAATGAAACAATCAATAAATTAAAAAGGGAACCTACAGAAGAAGAAATATTTATAAAATATATATCTGATAAGGTGTTAATATCCAAAATACAGAAAGAACTTATATAATTCTACAGAAAAAAAAAAGCAAACAATCCAATTAAAGAATGGGCAAAAGACCTGAATAGACATTTTTCTGAACACAACATACGAAACGGCCAACAGACATATAAAAAGATGCTCAACATCACAAATCATCATGGAAATGCAAATAAAAACCACAAAGAATCAATACCTTCTCAGACGGGTATTATCAAAAAGACAAGAAGTAACAGTCCTAGCAAGAATGTAAAGGGGCCCCTTACACATTATTGAAGGAAATGTAAAACAGTATAGCCATTATGAAAAACAGTATAGAGGTTCCTCAAAAATTTTAAAGTTGAACTACTCTTTGATCCAGCAAGCCCATTCCTGGATACATATGTGAAGGAACTGAAATCAGTTTCTTAAAGAGGTTATCTCTGTACAACTGTGTTCATGCAGCATTATTCACAATAGCCAAGATATGGAAACAACCTAAATGTTCTTTGAAGGATGAAAAGATACAGAAAATGTGGGATACACACATGATAAAGAAAATATATCATATATATTATATATCATACAACAGAATATTATTTACCTATAAAAAGAAGGAAATTTTGCCATTTGCAACAACATGGATGAATTACTGACATTATGCTAAGTGAAATAAGCCAGAAAATACTGTACAGCATCACAAAAAACAAAGCAAAACAAAACAAAACAACGGATTTTATAGACATAGAGAATAGAATAGTGCTTGCCAGGGGCAAACAGTTACACATTTTCAGTTACAGGAATAAGTACTGAGAATCTAATATACAACATGGTGGCCATAGTTAATAATACAGTCTTATATACTTGAAAGCTGCTGAGAGTAGATCTTAAGCATTCTCACACATGCACACACACACAGACACACACAGTTAATAAATGTTAACTGTGTGAGGTGATGGATATGTTAATTGTCATGATCTTGGTAATCATTCTACAATGTATAGGCATATCAAATCATTATGCTGTACACTTTAAATATATATGATTATATTTGTCAATTATTCCTCAATAAAATTAAAACAAGAGAGAGAAGAGTAATATAACCCCAAAGCATTTTTTGAAGGATAAGGTGGTGGTGGGGTGGCTACAGTCATTCTCAGGCAAAGAATGGGACGTGGATTCTGGTCTCATCACTGATATTGCATGATATTGAATATGCTGATTGATACTTCTGTTCCTCAAACTTTTCCACTCATGAAATAAGAGTGCCAGACTATTTCCCTCATAGAGGGATATGGAGAGATAGGAGATAGGAAACCAACTCCATGTTTTTCAAAGAGAACAGAATTAAAGCCACCCAAGATAGAATCCCAGTAATTCATAACCCTACGTGATTACAGCATCTCTGAACTGATAATTTTAAGTAAATTATAAAACATTCTTGGGGTGCCTGGGTGGTTCAGTTGGTTAGGGTCTGACTCTCGATTTCAGCTCAGGTCATGATCCACAGTTTGTGAGACTGAGCCCTGCATCAGGCTCTGCTCTGACAGTGCAGAGCCTACTTGGGATTCTCTCTCTTCTTCTCTCTCTGCCTCTCTCTCTGCCTCTCTCTCTCTCAAAATAAATAAATAAACATTTAAAATAGACATGCTTACAATTTATAAATAAAAGTTATCTTTCAAAATATTAAAAATGTTTTATGTGCAATATAATTAAAGGTAGGGCATCTTTAATTTTTTTTAATGTTTATTTATATTTGAAAGAGAGAAAGGAAAAGAGAGCAAGCAGGGGGCAGGGGAAGGGCAGAGAGAGAAGGAGACACAGAATCCGAAGCAGGTTCCAGGCTCTGAGCTGCACAGAGCCTGACTCAAGGCTCAAACTCACGAGCTGTGAGATCATGACCTGAGCCCAAGTCAGACACTTAGCCCATGGAGGCACCCAGGTATCCTGGGAGGGCATCTTTTTAGCATAAGACACTATACACAAAACTTGAAAACCAGCTATTTGAAAATGTTCATGTACTATAATTTCATTTCAAAATAAAACAGTGATACAAAAATTGTTAATGATAAATATTTTGAAACCATGTCAGCAATGCTGAAATTAGCCCATACCTGGTCAACCTCTTCTAAATGTCTTTTTTGGAAGCATCACCCAGAATGACAAAGGACCTCATATGGTCTTTTCTTAGCACCAGTAAATCCCATATCCCCTCTTACGTATTATAATACAGTCAGGTCCTGGAGGGAGAGGAGTAGAGTTGCAACCCTAGATTTTTATAAAAAATAATCAAGCAAACAGCCATTAAGGGTATCTGCTGTACCCTAAATCACTACTTCTTCCCACAGAAGCTTCTGAGTTGCTGTTCTAAGTTGCAGAATAACAGAAATCATTACATACAAATGTGCCCAATGAAGTGACAGAGCAAACACCCAGCCCCACTGATATCACCACCCTAGTGCTGAGTGCCTAGGGCCTGTAGCAGTCACTTGATAACATTATTCTATCCAATCCAAAATGGGCTCTGTCTCTTGCTATTTTTCTGGTTTCCTTAGCTACCAGTTAGTAACTTCCATCCTTAGCTATGCTGCTGCTGATGCCTAGAGAATTTCTGGTCCCCTCGAAGTGGTGTTAACCTCATATAATTTGACCTTTGCCCTTAGAGAATTCAAAAGTTAAAAAAATAAATAAATAAAATAAAAAAATAAAAAATTCAAAAGTGGAGAAAAAAACAGATATGTAAATCAAATGATGCTTTTTGATAAGGGATACAAAAGGAAAAGATTCAGTGTGTGTCACAGAAACACAGGAGAAGTTGCAATTTACTCTACAAATTAGATTGGACTTCGCAGACGAAAGGTTAGAAGGAATGACTTCTGTCCAAAAATATCTTCTCCACTGGTGCCTGAAATCCCAGCATCATTCACTAAGCTGTGCACAGCAGCTTGGCAGGGGTTTTAAGCAGGGGATGTTTAGTGGGGATCTCCTCTTACCCTCCCTACCTTCCCACCTCCCCATCTCACCACTTCTCAGACTTAGCAGAAACCAGTATACATTCACCACATTTCCAGCGCCAGTAACAGTTCCATTCTATCTATAAATATAATACAGTTTTCTAAGGTTGATAAGACAATCACATATCATGCTGGTTGTGACAGGAGCCCCCACTTAAGCCACCAGTGAGAAAATTTGGGGCCATTCCGTTATCAAGTCATTGCTTTGGAATTCAATTTCTCCTCTGGACATTTATTTTCACTAAGGAGAAGGAAGTTGAGAAATACGGAAGAGCTTCAGCCATTCTTTTCTCCTCTATCTCCCTCCTCACTCCCCTTGCTTTTTTTTTTTTTTTTTCCTTTGCTGTTGTTTTTTTCCCAGGCAGAGGGTAATTTGTATAGTAGCTGAAATAAAAGCAGCTTAACAGATGAAATCCATGGTCAAAGCCTGTGGACATCATTGAGGAGTTAATGAAATTTCTGTGCCTGGAACAGATTATTAGGCAACAGCTGAGATTGGAAAAAGATTAAGCTACTGAATTGCTGGCAGAACCAAAGGAAGGAGTCTAAAGTCAGCATTCATCATGGCTCATAGAAGATGAACAATTCGGGAAATAGAATCGGGTGATTTGTTCTGAGCTCTGAAGGCATTGTGCCTTGTCCTTCCCTGACCTAAATGGGTGGACGTTGTTTCTCTTGGCCAG
Source organism: Panthera uncia (assembly GCF_023721935.1). NCBI lineage: Eukaryota > Metazoa > Chordata > Mammalia > Carnivora > Felidae > Panthera > Panthera uncia. The sequence goes on along the minus strand of NC_064807.1, from coordinate 75,844,753 downwards.
TGCATTCTGCCACTCCCTCTGCCCCCAAACTCTTGATAGCACCCTGGTGCTCATGCACTCATAACCTAGAATTCTAGAACCTTCTAGGCCCTTTCTAAAACCCCCTTCCACAATATATCTCATGGCTTCCCTAACATAAATCATCATTTTGAGAACATGGGGCCATTTTCACACAGAACATTTTGCATAGACATTCACTATGTGTTGCTAACTGATCTCTACTTCCACACATCTCTGTTCACAACTGTTCCATCTGGAAAAAAAATCTCTCCACCCTTTATATTTAGCTACAAGACAAATAGTAAAATTGGGATTTTTGCCTTATATTTAATAGGTTGAATTGTAGGGGTGTGTGCCTATGCACTACACTGCACATGCTCGTGTTTGAAACACAGAAGCATCAAAAATGTTTTCTGCTCACAAGGAAACTGGAGTCTTAGAAGAACAAGGACATATTCAGAAAAAGTCATTTTCCAATAAATTCTTATTTTGTCTTAGCTTCCATTTGTTGAGTGTTTACTAGGTTGCAAACTTTAAACTTTTCATGCACTGCCCCTATTCTTTGTCACAAACATTTTGTGAGTTAGGGACTATAATTATTCCCACTTTACAGAGGAGTAGATGCTAAGCAAGGTAAGTAACTTCCCCAAAGTCAGTAAATTGCTAAGCAGAGATGCAAAATGGAGTCTCTTTGACACCAGAGTATGTATTCTTGCCACCACATCATACTGAAGGCTGACTTAGCATTTATGTGTAGAATGAGCTAGAGAGGGGTAAGAATAAAGAGGAATGTATAGTGAAACAATGACCTGTAGTATTCTGAGTAAGATTTAATGAGAATATGGATATAGGAGTGGCAACTGGAATGTCAAAGTGGATAAAATGAAAGGCAGATCCTTAAAGCATTTTTGCTGGCTTGGGCTCAGGGTGACAAAAGACAGATGTCAGAGGTAACAATAAGATCTAACCCTACTTAATGATAGTATATGCAGAGAGAAGTAAATCTCTTTGGAAACAACAGTTGCCTGGTAATATAAACCCACTGGTCCAAACTTTCTTCTGGATAAAAGTCCTTCCGAGTCACCAAAAGAGCAGTAATACCCACAAGAGTCTTTAATTCTTCAGGTAATGATCATCATTGCAAAGGACATGTCACATGTCCTGACCCCCAATCTCTGATTCCCGGAAGACTTCTGCTCCTTCTCTAAGGCAGAAGTAAGAAAGGATTAGAAGACATTGAGAGGGAATGGTTCCTCTTCCTTCAATTCCAGCCACAGTGGAATAAAGTCAATTGGCCTGCACTTGATTTTTTATTTAACTTGTTTGTGCCGTAAAACGCTTTGGATGCAGATTAACTTTCCCCGCTCAATACTGCCTAATTGATTCACCTACCTTGAAGCAGACACTTGCAAGGCCTTTGATAAATAGATTGAAAGGCATTCTTTGCTTCATAACTGCCTCCGTAAGCAATAGCTCAAACAGGACAGAGAATCTTGTGTATACTCCAGTGAGGAAAAGCTCCAGGGTCAGGGTCAGGAGGAATAAATGTCTTCCTCCTCCTCTAGAGGCATACTCATTTTACTGAATGGTCATAAACATTTTGGAAAAGCTATTCCAGACATTGCAGGGGATCACTGTGTGTTGAGCAGGGTGTGGGCTGGAAAGTGCGTTTGCAAAAGCACACAACATCCTGTTTATCTAGAAAATCTTATGAGATAGATATTGCAGTTCAAACTCTGGGTATATGGAAACTGATGCACCAAGAGGTTAAGAATCTGGCCCATGACAGCACAATTCGGAAATAGTGGAGCTGAAATATAATCCAGATTTTTCTAATACCTAACATCATTCTCTTACCACATTGCCTCCCTCCTTGTCAACACTGAACCCCAGTACATTCCTTCTCTAAAAAATGAAACCCAACAGTTGTTAAATCAGGGTTTTAAAATTGAGAACAATGTCAAAACAAATTGACAGGATGGGTGTTCAATAAGAACACTCAAGTGCTCCTTCTAAGCCAGGAAATAGTACCAGCTTACAGAGGGGGCCTCTCTCCAGGGGTGTGGGACAAAAAGCGACACCAAAGTGGGAATGTGGGGTGGAAGGGGCCTTTGATCACTGAACAAAGGAGTTGCTCTCACCAGAAAGGACACTGGAACAATCAGCCCCTGCCCCTGGCCCCAGGATCAGGCAGCAGCCTCAGGGCCTGTCTCCAGTACAAAGCCAGACACCAGGTTTCCTCTCCAGACCTGACTGTGTAGTTCCTATTTGATCACCAAATGGATGCACCTCCCGCAAAGAGAAAAGACATCTTGTAGACTTTGCTCACAGTTGTTCTAATGACTGCTGGTTCTCAGTCCTATCTCCCATCTTTTCCTGCTGTGTTTCTTCCATTGTTATATGCTCACTCAAATTCACATGTTATATTTCCTCCACGCATAGGCCATTATACGTGTAAGGGACAGTGCACGTGGAGTGCATGCATTGGAAATCTTCCCTTCATTCCTCCTACTATTTATTCATGCTCCTTTATCAGTACTACTAGATACCTGACGCACTATTACAGGTGATATAAAACATGACCTTCACTTTCACGGAGCTCAGAGTAGTGAGAGACAGAGACATGATAACACGGGCTACGATGCATTGTGGCATCATGATACATGATATGGGAGACTCCTATAGTGTCTGAGATGGTCTAAAGAAGGAGAATCTAAAATGAATGGCAGAATTAGAAGAAAAAATAATTTTAGTAACAATATTTATAGTGCACCTTATTCCTTCTAGGCATTTCTGTTGAGCTTTTCAGGCACTGACAACAGAGTACTCAACCTGTCAGACTGGACTACTGCTCTAGCGGGGTGGGGAAGACACACAATAAATAAGTACTCAGATATATTAGATAATGTCAGATAGTAATTCAAGCTATGAGGAAAATAAAACAAGGTAATGTGATATTGAGTTGCTCAGGAGCAAGAGCAACATTGAATGATGTGGTCAGAGAAGATTACCTGAAGAATTGATATTCGAGTTAAGATTTAAACAAGAAAAAGGAGCCAGCATAAGATTGAATATCACATAGGAAACATCATGAGAAAAGACCTTGGGCCGAACATATCTTCTAGAACAATGCCTTAAATCCCACTATTGTGCATTAGCCAGGTGTGGCAGACAGGAAAATGAAATTTTCAGATCTCCTACTGTCAGGGGCATAGCTGACTGATGTCCCCAGCCAACACCGCCACGGATCTACCATGCCTCTCCAAGGGCTGATCCCAACCAATGGCTGAGCGCATTGAAATCTGAAGCTCCACCCTCCAGTCTTTCTCCTTTTGCCCCCTTCACACTGTGAAGCCTGTCTTTTCCTGACCCTCCCCCAATAAGTCTGCTGTAAATCTTACCCCTTCTAGGCTTCTACTTCTCAGTGGACATAGACATGAGCAGGAGTTACCCACTGTAAATCCTGCCTTGGGAGATACAAATGGGGAAAAGATAAGTGAAATGTTAAAGACTGCAGTGTAGGGTGTAAAAATGAATAGTAATATGTATTTAGATGAAAGTAATTAAAGTACCATGGGAGAAGAATGATTATGGGACCAAAGACCAAAAAGTAAAACTCAGAATCAGACAGCCCATAGTTAGGAAGTAGGCAGGGGTCAGAGGCTCACAATAGTTTTAAGCCCAGAAGACTCAGGTGCTGGAAATGGACTTTATCAAGGTCAACTTCTCCAAAGAATTGAAAGTGTTCTGAATATGCTTCTTAAGTGCATGAGAATTAGAATAAAATTCTGCCTAAAATTTCTTGTACTCTTATTTCAAGCATGAAGTTTTCCAAAAACTCTTTAAGCCTACATTTCTTTATTATGCAGCAAGTGAACTGAGTAAGGTCCCAAATCTCCTTTAGTCTCTCTCAATTGAGGTGTGGAGTTTAGGCAATTCTAATAGTTGACTAATAGATTGATGCCTAATATTGAAGGCATAAAGGATACCCTAGGTACTGAGAGGTTGAGCAATGCCAGAATCTAGAAAACTATTAGAATTTAAAGGTATGCATGCCATAATATAAAGTCTCCAAGGTAAAAGCTTTGAAAACCAAGATTGTGTTGACAAGCCTTCTTCCATCACATGTTCTAATTATCTTCCCTGGGTTTTCTTCAGATGCAGATTGTTTGGGTTGCGGTGGTAAGGTAAAAGGTCAACAAGAGGGAGCTGTATGGGCAAAGTGCTTTATTATACATATAAGTTTCAGTCAAAATGTATTTTTGGCCCAGGCTGCAAGTTGTTTGGTCTTTTTCATGATGTCACTGTCATAAAGGAATGAATAAAATAACCTAATATTCTGACAACCAGAATAGTTCTGTGTTTTTCTGAATGGTGGTCTTCAAGGTACCATAAGTACAAGATGGGTGGGCTAGGTTCTGGTATCAGTAATTTACATGATAATAGGAAAGAGGAAAACAAAACAAGGAACTATAACCGAGGACACAATGAAAATTCAGGAGGCCAGCAGGTAAAAGATATTCTATGAAGATGGGGCACCTGGGTGGCTCAGTCAGTTGAGCATCCAACTTCAGCTCAGGTCATGATCTCATAGGGTTCATGAGTTCCAGCCTCGAACTGGCTTGCTGCTGGCAGCAGCTTCGGATCCTCTGTCCCCCTCTATCTCTGCCCCTCCCCTGCTCACACTCTCTCTCTCTCTCAAAAATGAATAAACATTAAAAAACAAAAAAAAAGTATTCTAGGAAAAGAGTATGTTGAGAAGACGCAGGCAGATAATCAAATTCAGGGCGCAGTTAAGAAATAACATACAGAGATCCAGATAGCCAGTGCACTCCAGGCCTGAGATGCCACATCTTTAGAAATTCATGTGATCACTAAGCTACAGAATCAGGAATGAGATTTTTAACTTCTGATGCAAGTCCTTTGAATGTGCTAATATATGATATGCTACAGAGACGTGATTACAGTGACAATCTTAAATGTATCAGAGGTTATGTAATGTTAATTAAAGAAGAAAATTACAACAAATATAAATTAGTAAATAAAAAGACATTAAAGAGCAACAAGGAGGGGCGCCTGGGTGGCGCAGTCGGTTAAGCGTCCGACTTCAGCCAGGTCACGATCTCGCGGTCCGTGAGTTCGAGCCCCGCGTCAGGCTCTGGGCTGATGGCTCAGAGCCTGGAGCCTGTTTCCGATTCTGTGTCTCCCTCTCTCTCTGCCCCTCCCCCGTTCATGCTCTGTCTCTCTCTGTCCCAAAAATAAAAAAAAAAAATAAAAAATAAAAAAAAAATAAAGAGCAACAAGGAAGTGAAAGGGATAGAAATGCCATGTACACATGAAAATTTCCAGATAGCAACTAAATGAGAAACATATACAGTTAAAGAAGCTCTCAGAATTCCAGGATAAGGCAACAGGTCACCAATAATACGACATTGCTCATGCAGTATCTCTAAAGTGTATACAGGCTTCATAACACTGAAGAACATTCCAGTGATACAGAAGTTAGGTGAATACAGGGAGAATAAATAATGGTATTATAGTCTTTGACTGCTAACTCTTAGGATGTAAAAACCTAAGATGGAAGTTTGTGTCATATTAACAGAGTAAGAAAGAAATACTTTTCATAGAGAAGGGGCAAAGTGGTTGGAAGCAAGCAGAAGGCAAAGGACAGAAGAGCCTCCCATCCATGCTATAGCTAACAGGGTGTTACTTAATTTTACTTGTGTGATGCCCTTTCCCACTGGAAACCAGTAGTTGGGAATATCTTTCTTGATGGGCATAATTATGTAACTCTGTTCTGGAAGGTTTCCTTATCTAGTTCTCATAGAATATGGCAAAGAGTGAGAATTTCCCTTCTATAGCCACAGTCTGGATGATTTTCTCAAGGATTTGTTCTTGTCAGTTAGTTCCCAAAGACTCTTCCTGAAGCACTGGTCTCTCTTAACCAGTCCAATCTCCCTTCATGATTTATGGTAGGAGCTTTATTTTTCTATAAAAGTGGTACCCAATAGCACACTGGTATATAGCAGGCCCATCCCAAGTGAATCACCAGATGTTGATTTCTAATTCCCTTTGGCTATAACTTCAAAGACATCATTAAAGTGATGTTTGCCTGATGGAACACTGAACTGAGGGGTTTGTGGAATACTGATCTCTTGCTACCAGTAAGAGGTGCAGTCAAACATCAGGCCAGCAAAAAGACTGATGGGGCATTTACTAAAATATCTTAGTACTTAGTCTCATGAGATGGTAAGAAAGTTCTATAGGGCAGTAAATAGTTCTCCACAAATGGCAAAACAATGTCAAACCTAGTGAATGGTTTAATAACCATGGATGAGTTTATAGAATCTGTGAGGCATTGCTATACCATTATAGTGATTAGGTTCTAATTGTCCCTGACTTTTTAGCACTGTTTGAGCCCTTCTGTGCCATCAAATAGGAAAACAGATATTCTAGTGTTTCAACGTGTGCTTCCAACCACGAATGTTTCTCACCACTGCTGTGTGCATTTGACCAGAGTTGTCTGTTCACCATGACCATCATTCATAGAAGCTGGAGGGTGACACACATGGGTGAGTGTCTGTGAATGACATTTTCTGACCAGGAATACCTGAAAACTAGACAGCTGAGTTTGTTATTACCACTTATTATGGATTAGAAGTTTTGCGGGCTAGAGGCTGTAATAAATCATTTACATAAATTAAGAATTGAAAAGAATTCTGACAATATACTCCAAATGACTGGGAAAGAGCCCCAGGACCAAATGGCAGAGTCCACTTTGGTGACAAGGCGGGGAGGGGTGGGTGGCATTTGTGCTGTGTGCTTACCAGGGGTTAAATATTGCTAAGAGAACTTCCATTTGTTCCAATACTTCTATGATCTTCCCACATATCTATATAATCAGGTGGTCATTAAATGAGATTGTTATAGTCATAGTATCACCATTAGAAACTGTACATGTTACTCTACTGCATTCTGTAGCATATCTTCACCTCGGTCTTATTTCCAGACAACAGCTCAGCATGAATTTTTGGTTCTAGCCAGACTGACCTCCTTCACATTGATAATACCAGCTTCCATTTACTTGAGGCACCATGCTGAGATAGTACATAAATCATCTCTAATCCTCAAAACAGCCACATAGTATGGATGTTATTTTATTATCACAACTTTATAAGTGAAGGAACTGAAACACAGAAAGGTTATATAATGTGCCAAAGTTCACATGGATGATAAGTAGCGAAACTTGGATTTGAATTCAAAACCGTCTAGTCTGAAGCCTGCAACTTTTCCTTTTCACGATCTCTTAAATCTCTCCTCCCTAAGATCTTGTTTTCAAAAATATACTAGTTTTGCTTGCATATTTTGATTTAATTTTGGATTCCTAATCATTTTCCATTGGAGTTAAGGATAAATAATCATCTTCCAGGTCTTGGGGATGCAGAGGGCTAGAGTGATTGAGTAGTTAATTTAGATTCTCTGCAAAAGGCAGAGACCTAGTTACTGAAATTAGTATAAGGCAGAGGGTTAATCAGTTACATTAAAGAATTCTAGGTGGAATAATTAATGCACATATTTGGACAAATAATATCACAGCTGACATAGGGTGGAGCAGCTAAGTTTGCATTATGATGTTAGGGCAACAGTAGAGTAAGCTGGTGTCTGTGTTTGATGCATCAATCCTTTAAAAATATGCCAGACAAGCATATTTGGCATTCTGTCAAAAATATTTTGCAAACCTCCAGACAAATAATGGGGTGATAAAGAGAACTATGTTGAAGTATGTTTCCTTGGAAGCAGAACGAGAAAGATGAGAGGAGATGTTGAGAAAAAGTGATTCACATAGAAGCATCACGACAATTGAGTCACGGCAAAGATGGGAAGGCCGGAATAGCCCTCTAGGGGAAGATTCTGGAGCTTTTCCAACTCCATTCCTTTCTCTAGCCATCAAGTGATGGAGATTTGTTGAACATGACACCTGGCTGCTCTGCATTATGGATTTGAATGGAGAGACAAAAGAGAGAGCTAATTGTTTTCCATGCATTCAAGTTTAATTTGGTGCACTTTTAATTAGGGCTCTGATGGGACTAGGAATCAGTTCCTTCTACACAGGCAGCTCCTGACAGCAGGTGACTGTGTAGACGAAAGGGATTATTATAAAAGCCACTCAGGTCACATTGGCATCAACAGAGTAGTTACAAAGGATGTCCTGGGAACTGTCAATCCAAATGTCAAGGGTGACCCATTCAGGATCAAAAGCATTCAGCAGATGGGGCGCCAGGGTGGCTCAGTCAGTTAAGTGTCAGACTTCGGCTCGGGTCATGATCTCATGGTCCATGAGTTCAAGCCCCACATCAGGCTCTGTGCTGGCAGCTTGGAGCCTGGAGCCTGCTTCAGATTCTGTCTCCCTCTCTCTCTCTCTCTCTCTCTCTACTTCTCCCTCACTCACGCTCTGTCTCTGTCTCTCAAAAATTAATAAACGTTAAAAAAAATAATAAAAAAAGAAAAGCATTCAGCAGGATGTGATACATCAGGGCTTAGCCAATACATAAAAGGCAGCTAGATTCAGAATCAGTAGAAGAGGGTTACATAAAATCATCCCTAAGGAAGAAAAAAAAAATAACACTTATGGGGCAACTTTTGTGTTCTGGAGGAGCATGTAGCCATAGACTAAAAGTTCTTTCTTGGGGTGCCTCAGTGGCTCAGTAGGTTAAGGCATTGACTTTGGCTGAGGTCATGATCTTGTAGTTCATGAGTTTGAGCCCCATATCGGGCTCTGCACTTATAGCTCAGAGCCTGCTTTGGATCCTCTGTCTCCCTCTCTCTCTTCCCTTCCCCTGCTCTCATGCACTCTCCCTCTCTCAAAAATAAATAAATACTTTTTAAAAAAGGATACTTAAAAAAGTTATTTATTTCAACACTCATAATTATCCTTCTTTCTCTACACCCTTTACAACTATGGAGATTAAGGTTGAGTTATGATAAGTGACTTTCCCCAAGTTTACACAGCTAGTAATCACTGAAGCCAAACACCAAACTCAGTTCCATCCTGTACCCATGTTCCCATTTCATTCTTTCCTCCCAGGTCTCTCTCTACCCCAACCCCTAACACAGTCTATCCTTTTTGGCTTCTATGGAATCATAAAGATGTTTTTTCACTCACATAGAAAATATGAGTAAGCATGAGTTTGATGTGCAAGCTATTCATGTCACTTGTAGATATTAATTATTTTTGTAATAAATTTATTGTTTACATTTAACTTTGATTCAGTGTATTACGTATGGACACAGCAGCACTGGTAAGTAAGACAAGGCCCTTCTCTAGTAGCTAACAGCTTATGATATGTGTTATATAAATGGATTTTTGGAAAACCTGTAGGCAACACCTTTTTACACCCTTTTCCCCAAAAATTGAAATGGTCTTCCCAATATGAACTAATGTGTACTTGTATAAAATAAATCACATAATATAGAAAAAGTCTTAAGTGTAATAAGCCATTATGACTCTCAAATGCCCTACTGAAACAGGGCTTATGGATGAAATTGGGTAAATATAAGATTTTTTCAGATTGTGCTTATTCATTTTTGAAATGTAGCTATTTCACTAACATGGGCAGAATCCCCAATAGCACCAAGTTTGATGTGTCAAATCAAGTAGTAGGGTAGTTAGCTTTACATAAGAAACTCTTATTAGCATATCCCTTTCAATTTCTTGAGCAGAAAGAAGGAAGGAAGAAGGAAGAAGAATGTAGTCCAAAGGATTTCTCTCTTTCTCTGAAGTGCAACAAGGAATTCTAATGAATTTCTTCTTCATAATCACGCCTGGACTACTCCAGGGGCTCCTTAACCCAACACCCTGTTTTTATTCTTGCTCCCCTTTAAGTTAGTGTCCTTACAGAGGACCAAATATTGTACTTAAGTATTTTTAATTGTAAACAAAGCAGACACCAAAAACATCAAAACAAATATGGATATTAATGTATTATTACAAAGCAAACACACTTGAAACCACTACCAAGGACAAAAATAGAACCTTGCCATGTATGTCTGAAGTCTCTCTAAGTGTCTCACTTGTTCTAACTCTAATATCTCGCTCAACCAAAAGGAATCACTCTTCTGACTTTTATAGTAATCTTTGTTTTTTTAATTAAAAAAGAAAGTTTTGTCACCAGATTCCCTTGATTAGTCTTGCCTATATTTTTAACTTATGTTTACTATATCTCTTTTAATCCATAACCACTACAACCACCCTTTTCCTTTCTTTTTCTTAAAATTTATCTGTTGATTAGCCCAAGGATTTTGACTTGTAGAGTTTCCCACAGTCTGGCTTTTGTTGATTACATGTCCACCATGCAGCTCAACACATTGCTTCACCCTTCACATTAGCAGCGAGATTCAGAGCCCTAATTATACTCATGGCCAATTGCTTTGGCAAGATTAAAAGTGGTGCTGGGGGCTTTCATCAGGGGGTATATCAATTCTGCTTGTCTCACTTTTTACAGAAGTTTTCTCAGTTCTTGCAGCTCAGTGTCTGGACCCATTAATTCATTAGGAGTTGCCAAATGTTGATATTCAAATTATTTCATTTTTATCCTTTTTATAGTTGTACTACTTTTGTAAAGAGATGCTTCCTTAATCTGCTGTGTGGTGAGCAGTTAGTGGTACTGTTCATACAGAAACTGTAGAGAAAGGTAAGATAAACATTTTAATTCTTTCAATTATCAGGTTTCTAGAAAAAAATGGTTCCCTATCATCTTCCAAATGTGACCAATTAATATTTGTTGTTTTGTTTTAAATAACAGCAGAAACTCACAGATTTAAACATATTAGTAGGTTTCAATCAATTGCAATTACTATTCATTTTGAAGCTCAATTGTCTTATCTTTGGTAATCAAAGACTCCTTATGTTGACCTTCGAGCCTATTTGACAGAATTCTGTGTCCTTTGACTGCTTCCCCAATATCTGGATTGATAGTATATTTAGCCTCATCTTAAACATTTCCTGCCCCAGACCTGGTAGTAGTCATGTTTTCCAAAAAAAACTTCCATTTTTTTTTTTCTGTAAGTGGAAATTGATATTTCAAGGCCCCAGTCAGTACACTATCTATGCTCATCACTACGGGTCTGGTCATTGATAGTGTTTCTTCTTTGGACAGAATGAGAAGAAAAAAGAAAGATCAGTTGTAGATATGGATAAAGATTTTGATATATAGTTATAGGGGAAATTTAATCTTACTGATATGTCCTATTCAAATTTAAAATTATAGGAGTTTCCGTTTGTCTCTTTTTATTATTTATTTTTTTAATGTAAGCTCTACATCCAACATGGGGCTTAAACTCACAACCCCAAGATCAAGAGTCACATGCTTTACTAACCAAGCCAGCCAGGTGCCCCTGCTTTCATTCATTCATTCATTCATTCATTCATTCATTTGTATTTTTTAAGACTTTATTTTTGAGTAATCTCTACACCCAACATGGGGCTCGAACTCATAACCCTGAGATCAAGAGTCAAATGCTCTAATGACTGAGTCAGCCAGGTGCCCCTTTAAAACCTGGACTTCTGTTTAACATCTGCAATACCCCTCTTCCACTGCAAGAATCTTGGCCATTAAGGATACATGAAATAATAAAATTAAAATAGTTCATATACTTTTATTCACTTTATCCCCCATTATCTGTATAATGTTCTTAGAAAAAAATACTAATCCTTTCCACCAAAAGCAGTTTTTAAAAAAGTTGTTTTCTCTCTCCATCTCCCCTCTCAATTTGTATTGTTTTACTCGCACTGAGCATTTAGCTCAGACATATAGCTCATATACTATATTCCATTGTTCCAAGCTTCATTTCACTCTTTTTTTAAAATGTTTATTTTTGAGAGCGAGAGCACTAGCAGGGGAGGTGTGGGCGGGCCAGAGGATCCGAAGCAGGCTCCACGCTGACAGCAGAGAGCCCCATGTGGGGCTTGTGAACCCTCCAGATCATGACCTGAGCCAAAGTTGGAAGCTCAACTGACGAAGCCAACCAGGTGCCCCAAAACTTCATTTATCTTTAAATCTGCAAGTAACTATATGTTTTATGATCTACACTAGTTTTTGTGTCAATATGTTTCTAGTTATTTTGATTGTGAGAATTTTATTTTCTAGGAGATTCCTCAGGAAGAGCTTCATCAGAACAAAATTTTATTGGTTCTTGAATATTGATGAATTTGTACTCTTTATATATGAGAGTCAATTTTGCTGGATATTAATTTTTAGCTCACTTTTTCTATCTCTAAATATTAAATATATGCCTCCATTTTATTCTGGCATAAAGTATTACTGTTGAAAACTTTGAAGATGAATTTTCTTTCTCTATGTCACCTGATGAACTTTGGCTAGATGTCCTAAGGATTTTTCTTTAAGTCTACTGATTTTACAAAAATAATGTCTTGGTATGGTCTTCCTGGGTCATTATTGTTAAATATGTAACATACTTTTGCAATACATAGTTTTGAGTCTCTTTACTTCAAGAAAGTTTTCTTGAATCACAACATTCATTATTTATTCTGTTCCTATGATTTTTTTAAATTTGATGACTCTATTATTATGTAATAAATCTTTGTTTACCTTCAATGCTTATCAGTTTTTCTCATTAAAAAAAAAATTCTTCATTTCTCTTTTCTCCTTTCCTCTATTTCTCTTAAATCGTTGTCTGTCATTGTTTATTTATTTTTTGTGTTTCTTCTGGTTAAGATTTCATATATCCAATTATTCCTTTTTTTATTTTAATTTTTCCCCTTAGTTTTATAAGCTCATGTTTGAGCTTTTTTCTAATCATGACTTTTCCTTGTGTTTGAATTCCTGCATAATTTACAAATTTCTTTTATCTTGTTGTGAGATAGTTTATGGTTTTATTATGTTCTGTGTGCATATTTTTCTGGGAGGGTTTGAAGGACCAAAGAGATGTTACTGCCCCTTACTCTGTTCTGTCTTGTAATAATTTGATATGGGTGATTTAACCTCAATACTTTTTTGTTTTTTTTATTTACATACAAAATTAGTTTTCCTGAACTTAAAATTTTTTTTTTTAATTTGAGAAGGGCAAAGGGACAGAGGGTGAGAGAGAGAGAATGAATCCCAAGCAGGTTCCACACACAGCACAGAGCACAACGCAGGGCTGAACCCCTGACCCTAGGATCATGACCTGAGCCTAAATCAAAAGTTGGATGCTCAACTGACTGAGCCACCCAGGCACCCCAGTTTTCCTGAACTTGAAAATGGGACCTTGATTCAGGGTGTCTTTTCTAACCTTTTCTAAGTTCTCTGAACTGCAATGTTCAAAAATATGGTGGCTTATTATCTGCGAGCTTTTGGCTCGTTCTCTTCTCCAACTTCTATCTGACAACGATCCTTCATCTCTATTGTCCTGCACCATTTTGATGCCATTCCCAGAAATTTTTCCTAAGTGTAGGCACCGTCCTGGAAGGGAATGCTAGTGATAGTTCAATGAAGATTACCTGCTCAACTTCTGTTACTCCTTGTCATACCCCCTGTCTTCCTCTGGCCCAAATCCCTTCAGCTCCTGCCACCAAAATGGCCTGCTGTGTTTCTAATGAGTATCTGCTGACTATTTTGAGTTTTGATTCTCTGTTGCTTCTCTCTGTTTTCTGCCACACAATGATATCACGCAGGTCCTATGGATGCTGGCAATTTGCTTACAATTTGGTATCGCTGGAAATATCTTGTTGACTAGTTTTGTTGTAAATATAATCTGGTGTTTTTTGTTTTGTTTTGCTACCCAGTTTCTTTGTTTTAGGTGGTGATTAAGAGAGAATAAAAGACTATGTCTTAGCTGCCATCTTTCTAGAATCCCCTAAAGTAATCTTTTGTAATGCAAAGCAAATTATGTCACTTTCTTGTCTAATACCTGTGTTTGATCTCTCAATTAATTTATAAGAAAATTATAATTTCTTAACCTAGTTAAATTCCTTGATTATATGTCCACTATTAATCTTACCAACATTATGTGTTTCATTCTCCTCTTTCCTTAGTAGGTTCTAGAAATTTCTTTTCTAGACTCTGCTTTTTCCCTGTATTTTCTTCCTTCTGGTTTTCCTGTTCATCTCCCTCATTTTACTAAAATCTCAGCTTAAATTTCTGAAACGTCCCCCTAATCCTTAGACTCTAAAGAAGATACCACCAACTCATGTCTGCTACATTATCCAAATTAAATATTTACTTAGTACTTACCAGTAACTAATACTGTTGTGCTTTATGTATTTATTTATGTGTTCATCCAGGAGTCGGCAAACTCCAGCCTGAAGCCAAATCTGGCCAGTCACCTGTGTTTGTAAATGAAGTTTTATTGCAACCCAAACAACTCTTTAAGTATTGTCTATGACTGCTTTTGCACTACAGTGATAATTAAGTAGCTACATAGAGATCATATGGCCCACAAAGCATACAATATTTACTCTTTGGCCATTTATAGAGAAATATTTTCCAACCTTCTTGTTAGTTAATTGTTTCCTCCCACTAGAATGTGATCTCCACTGTAACTCAGGCCTTCCCTGTATTTTCACTACTTTATCTTCCTCATAAAGATTAGTAGCTAGCATATTTATGCTATATCATAATCTCTCAGTATCTGTGAATCAGTGAGTGAATCCAAACATGAATTGTCAGCATCATTTTTAGGCTATCACAGTCATAATTAAAAAAAAAAGTTATGAGAACCTTAGTGATGATTGTATTCAATTCATCACCCAAATAGTCAGATGACAAAATTAAAACTAGACTCTTAAAAATAATGATTCTAAGAAAGAATATCAGGAATTTATATTTTTGCAATGACTAGTAAATATATAAATGTATAAATGTTTGAGAGCAGACCAGCTCTGAAGAAAAAACATAACTAGATTTAAAATTCAGTTCAGGGTGCCAGGGTGGCTCTATCAGTTGAGCATCCAACTCTTGATTTCAGCTCAGGTCATGATCCCAGGGTTGTGGGATGGAACCCCGTGTCAGGCTCCGTGCTGAATATGGAGCCTACTTAAGATTCTCTGTCTCTCTTCCTCTGCCCCTCTCCCCTACTCGCTTTCTCTCTATCTCTAAAACTAAAACTAAAACTAAAACTAAACTAAAACTAAATAAAACAAAACAAAACAAAATAAAACAAAACAAAAAATAAAATAAAAATCAGTTCTACTACTAACCGGTTATGCAGACTCGTGTTAGTTTACTTATCTGTGTCTCCATTTATTCCTGGGTAAAATAATTTTAATGGGATATCTAAATCACAGGATTATAAAGAGTATTAAATAGGAAAAGTGTCCAGCCCACAGTAAGGGTTCCACATATGTTAGGTGATGACAATGTTAGGTGATGATGGTAATGATGATGATGTTGATAATGACAACCATGGTGAAAAAAAGAAAGAGGAAGAGGAGAGGACAGGAAGAAAACAGAAGATGAGAAAGAGAAAATGATAATGTTGGTAATAATAAACTTAACAAGTTCAACTTATCAAGCTTGGACTATGCTGCAGACACCATGATCTGTTGTTCCCATAGATTGTATTATTTAATCCTTATAAGATCCCTTTGAGTAAGGCACATCAATATCCTGATATTACAGATAAGGAATCTATACCCTGTCTTAGGCTAAATTATGTAGAAAAGAACATATCTGGAACCTATATTCAGACCTCTGTGGCTCCAAAGCTTAGTTCTTGACCTATGTAGTTCTCTTCTTACCTATCTAAATGTATCCCTAAAGATTTATCCACTTCCTCTTTAAAATGTGACATGCATAGATTTTTGCCTGCAGAAGTCTTCCACCTCATCTTCTTAAACACGTTTTAAATGTTCCCAGTTTCATATTTTGCCATCTTCAAAAATCACCCTTGTCTCCCTCCCTGGAAATTCTCATTTACTCTCCAGACCATAGCCAGCTGTCAGAAGAAATCAATTGGACAGACTGATTTTTACCGAGGCGTTCACAATGAAACCTGTTTAATTGCTGCTAATTCTCTGCTGAGATATAAGCCTTTGTAAGTTTGGATTTTGTAACTTCAAGTTTGTTGGCATAGGAAAGGTGCCAACCTGATGGCAGAGAACATCAATTTGGTTGCATTGTAATAAAAAGAATATTTACTGCACAGAGCCGGGAAGAGATGTAGCTTCCCTGCTCTCAGATCTCCCAAATCCTGCCTTGCACCTGGTAAAGCAAGGGAGTATATTAATAGTAATAGCAGTAGTATTAGTGGTAATTAATAGTGGTAATTCACAGTAACATGAATCGACTATTTCGATTCCAGGAAGTATGCTATGCATGTTACAGCATGATCTAATTACCCTTCACAACAATGCTGTCAGGAAGTAATGAACCAACACTATGCATAGATAGGAACATAGAAGCTAATGACTTTTCCAAGATCACAGTGCTATTAAATCACATAGCCTTCTCCAATATTAATTTTCTTTCAAATTCTGAAGCTTTTTTTTTTCTTAATCACTACTCAACATCTTCTCAGAAGTGTATGCACATAAAAATTCAGGACTAATCTGAAGAGTAAATAATTCATCCCATTTTATAGATGACAGAGTTCAGATCCAACAAAGGTGAGAATTTTTTCCACTACTCATCAGCACCGTATTTGTCTTATGCTATACCCCAGCATATGCATGATGTGCATCAGAATGTCTATTCTTTGATCAAAGATCCCACCATAAGCTTTTACTTATCTCCACATGCGCTCCCAAATTATTGACCAAATCTGTTAAGCAATGTGCTGGTAAATATTTCACAACTAGCTACCCGGACTGGACATGGGGTGAAACGGGCCTTAATTTCTCACATTTGCCAATTTCCATGTTGTAAATATTCCCACCATGGCTGACTTCAAGCCATTGATGTGACATAATCTGAATGCAGAATTGTGAAGAGATGCTAACAACATGCTTATGCAACTTGGTGTAAGTGTTGTCATCCTCCTCTTCCATGTCTACTCTCCTTTCTACCATTCACCTTTATTCTTAGTGTATGGGAATCTTCTAGGGTGCCTGGGTGGCTCAGTCAGTTGAGTGTCTAACTCTTGATTTCAGCTCAGGGCATGATCCCAGGGTCATGGGATCAAGCCCATGTTGGGCTGTGTGCTGAGCATGGAGGCTGCTGAAGATTCTCTCTCTCCTCCTTTGCCCCCTCCCTCGCTTATACTCCCTCATTCTCTAAAAAAAAAAATCTTCTAATGTAGGTTAAACATAGTACATACATACCTCAAACCCACACTGAAATGAAGACACAAATGTGAAATATACTATATAAAGAGCACTTGTATTACAGGTTTCCCATTTCCTAGAGGCTATATATTTTCTTTTTAATATCAATATGAAAACTGGCATTTACATTTCTTATGAATTGAATGTTTGTGTCTCCCTAAAATTCATATAGTGAAGCCATAACTCCCAGTGGGCTGTATTTGGAGATGAGTCCTCTAAGCAAGTAAGATTAAATGAGGTCATAGAGATGAGCCCTGATCTGATAGCATTAGTGTCTTTATAAGACGGGACACCAGAGAGAGCTCTTTCTCTCCATGTGTATGCACCAAGGAAAAGCCAAGTGAAGACATAGCCAGGAAGAGAGCGCTTGCCAGGAATGGAATTTACCGGCATCTTGATCATGGACTTCAAGCCTCCACAACTGTGAGAAAATAAATGTCTGTTGCTTAAGCTTCCCAGTCTGTGGTATTTTGTTATGGCAGTTCTAGCAGGCAAATACAACATCTGACAATATCACTATGTGATCTTGAAGAAGTCTCTTATTTCCTCTGAGACACATGTCAAAGAAAAGATTGAACTGAAATATTTATAAAATGCCATCTTGATTTAATTTCCATGAGCTTGTGTTTCTAGGGCTGCCACTTGCCTTTTCTACTTACAGTCTTTTTAGGAAATTTTGGGTATCTAACACAAACACTCTAAACTGTCTTGAATCCTAATAATGACACAATAGAGTGATCATATTTAAGTTATGGTATGGAGTGAAACATTTATAGTAGAAAAAAAATAACTTCCTAAGGAAATTGTGACAGCTGGTATCTGATAAGGGAAAATGGAGTTGGGATTTCCCATCATTGGTTGTGGATCAGGACAGGTGCATTAGAATCGCTTGTGATAATTTGCTAAAATACAGATTCTGTGATGAACTATGGGATTATAAACCTAGAAAATGCGTAAGGCCATTTTTCTTTATTAGTATGAAGCAGCTATACGGTAGCAATAAGTATAAAGTTGGGGAGTACTAAGTAGACATTTATAATAGACTGTAAGTTAAGTGAACTATGTTATAGTTTAATCTCACAACCAAATAGTTCATGATCTTGGGTAAGCCATTTCCTTTCTCTAAGTCTCAATTTCCCCCATTTGTAAAATCAATGAGCTAGGTTAGATGGTCTTTAATCTACCATCCATCCAGAAACACTTTAACTACCTAGTGATTAATATCAGGATATTAGACACATTTTCAATGTTAAGGTGAAAAATAGTTTAGCAGGGCATGGATTGGTGGAGATGTTTCAAGTACAACAAATCATAGCATATTGACAATCCTGTCTTCTAGCTAATCTTACAGCTGGCCCTGGTTTAATATCCACTAACCTTTCTGCTCAAAGAGAGTATTTGGTCTCATGCATCGTCACTGTCCTGAGTCAGAGGTACCTTCTTATTTGCATGAGCAAAAAGTCAATTGAGAAGTCGAGAGGTGATTTTCAATGTGTGACCCAGCACCCCAAAGCACACCTCTTATTTCATGATAAAAGCCATTTTAAAAGTTCTCTATATTTTTAGGTGTTATATGTTTCTCAAGAGTTTCCAAAATGTTAAGAAAAGTCTCTTTATTACCAGAGCTCAATGCAATGACTGACATACAGTAAGTAGTCAGTGGATTTTTATAAATGCAATTAATGAATTATTCTCGGTTGTTAATTTTACTATTCCAAAGAACTATATAATAGTTGTAATCATATGGAAAGGCATGGATAGAATGTAAGTATCATAGACTTTCCAGGTTTGTTGCAAAACTCAAGAAAGAAGATGTTTTGCAAACTATAAAACCCTGGATAAATTAAACTTATGTGATATGGATATATCTGTTTTCCTCTGAAAATGTTCTCATTTTTTTTTTACCTTGTTATATGACTCTTGCTTGACAATGGTTAAGAATTTAGTGCCTACAAGTAGCTTGAAACATTGATTATAATGCTGAAAAATTGAATATTAGAAATTCAGCACCTTGAAAGAAGACAACTAAACAAATTTCCATCAAGGTGCAATGGTTTAAACCAGCTGAGCTCTAAAGATGTAAATCCAAGTGTGAAATATATCCAAGCAATGTCATAGGTGAACCAAGGCACCATAAGCAGAGAGCATGAAGACTTTACCTCAACTCTTTTTTTAATCCAAGATTGAGACTATATATCCATGAGCATATGTGTGCACCTATGCATGCTTACATTTATGTGTACGTGTGTGTGTTTAAATTTTCCAATTCCATACACTGTTTTGATAGCTCTTTGAAATAAATATATTGTTTACAGAGAAAGGAAAATGCACTTGTGAGAAATTAATTTGGAATTAGGATTTGTCTTTATAATTACGCCCCAGGCATTGAAATTTGTTGCTATTATAGAAGCATTGATTATTTCTATAAATTAGTGGAAATATATTTTGGCAGTGTTGAATAAAAAGCACATCTTGTTTTTCTGTGGTCAAATCTTTGATATAGATGTATTCTTCGATCATCAATTTACATACAAAATTAATTTTAAAAACTAGGGTAAGAAGTTTTCCTCAAAACCACTACCAAGGAGATAAGGACTCCTAGGTCTTTGAGTCTCTACATTCCTACTGAGTAGTGTGATTGGTGTTATTTCCAAGAAGTTTCATTTACTTCATTGAAATCATCTGGAGCCTAGTCATGATCCAGAGTAGAATGTTGAGATAAACAGGAAATCATAAGCCTTGCCATTTTTGCCATAGAGCTACATTAACTGAGGCAAGACTGAGTCTTTTCTGAACGTGCTTTGTTATCAGAAAATTTATTGGTTTGTATTAGGTTAGAAGTTATACACACTGGTATGAGGACTGACTATATCAAAACTACCTTTGATCTTGTCTTTAAAATATAGAATCCACTCAATGCAGTATGGTGTCCTAGAAAAGAAAAGGGAACATTAAAGTAAAAAGTGATAAAATCTGAATAAAGTCAATAGTTTAGTTAATTGTAATATACCTGTTTTAATTTTTTAGTTTTATCAAATATAGCATGATTATAACAATGTTGAGATTAGGGAAAACTGAGGTAAAGGGTATATAGGGACTTCCAAAACTGTCTGTACAACTTCTGTTGTCAATCCAAAATTATGAAAAAATGAGTTCTTTAAAAATACAGAATTGGGCACCTGGGTGGCTCAGTCAGTTAAGTGTTTGACTCTTGATTTTGGCTCAGGTCATGATGTCATGGTTCATGCTTGCTGACAGCATGGAGCCTGCTTGGGATTCTCTCTCTCCCTCACTCTCTACCCCTCCCTGTCTCTCTCTCTCTCTTTCTCTATCTCTCAAAATAAATAAATAAATTTAAAAAACATACAGAATCTATGTTCCTACATCAAAATGGACAAGAAGCCTAAGAACTGAGTTTTCAAAACTACAATGGGTCCCCAGGATTCATGGAGCTAGAGGGGCCTTTCTACTCTAAAAAAAATGCGATTAATTCACAAGCTATATGGATCCAGGTGTTTGGATTATCTATACCAGTGGATGTCAACACTGGCTTCCCATGCAGATCATCAGGGGAGAATTTTCAAACTCCAGAATCCATGACTCGCTAAATCTATTAAATCAGAATTCCAGGAGATGGGACCCGGTTCTGTACAGTTGTTGTTATTGTTCTTTTAATTTTCTGTGAGTAATTGTGATGTAGAAGCAGAATTGAAAATTACTAAAATGCAAGTTTCAATTAAGGGGTAAACAGAAGGTTCCGACAATCAACTACTGTAATAATAGCAATGTCCATGACTTTAAGTAAATCAACAGCTGCAAATGGTAATTGCGTAAAGTACAACTCAGTTTTATATTTCCTGAATATCTCAAATTGTCTAGGAATCTGGGGAAACATTTTTATTTAATATCTGTATAAAATGGCTCAAACTGTTGGAATTTCAGTATCTTTTTTCATCACTCCCACCAATATTTCTATGATTCATTTGGGGGACTGGTTGTGAGGAAGTTCAGGGTGCACTATGCTACCACCAGCTTCTTCAATGACAAGTTTTGACTGTTACTTTTAGCGCCTTCCTGTTCAAGGTCAAGATCAGAGAACCTGGATAAGTAACCACAGTTGAAGCACAATGAGCTCTCTTCCTGTGTATAATCTACATGAAGAAAACTCATCAAACTCTATTTGCCTTGCTCTTATATACTGTCCTTTACCCAGGTCTGCAAATGGGATTTCCCCTAGTGCTTATGACTGTCTCTGTTCCTTCATGGATGCTGATCACTTCATGTATGCTAAAGGTAAACCCAGCCTTCTCTTTTTAATCAGATGAAGAAATTCCACCCATCCTCCAAAGCCTTGTTAAAACCCTACTTTGTCTATAAAGCATTTTCTGGCATCACTCTTCTGCCACTTTTCCAAGCTCCAACATTATATTTGGTACTACACAATTAAGCAATTAATTCTATTTTCACATATTATTGTTCTCTGTTATTTCACACGTGCCAGGAGACAGCAGGATGTAGTGGACAAAAGGAATCATTGTAGTCATTTAGAACTAGGTCAAATACAATCTCCACCTAAGCCTTATGTTTTCCTCTTGATAGTTAGGGATACTAGCACCTATTTTGTAATGCTATTGGTTAAAATAGTGAAGCACATGTAAAAGTGCTTGGTATACTATTGTTAGGTAATAATTGTCAATTTTTTTCCTTTATTTCTTTCCTTGTGTATATTTTGCATCAAGTAATAAACTTACAGTATAAAATATCTGCAGAGAACTTTACAGTTCATAAACTTTTTTTATTATTATTTTTTCAATATATGAAATTTATTGTCAAATTGGTTTCCATACAACACCCAGTGCTCATCCCAAAAGGTGCCCTCCTCAATACCCATCACCCACCCTCCCTTCCCTCCCACCCCCCATCAACCTGCAGTTTGTTCTCAGTTTTTAACAGTCTCTTATGCTTTGGCTCTCTCCCACTCTAACCTCTTCTTTTTTTTTTTTTCCTTCCCCTCGCCCATGGGTTTCTGTTAAGTTTCTCAGGATCCACATAAGAATGAAAACATATGGTATCTGTCTTTCTCTGTATGGCTTATTTCACTTAGCATCACACTCTCCAGTTCCATCCACATTGCTACAAAGGGCCATATTTTGTTCTTTCTCATTGCCACATAGTACTCCATTGTGTATATAAACCACATTTTCTTTATCCATTCATCAGTTGATGGACATTTAGGCTCTTTCCATAATTTGGCTATTGTTGAGAGTGCTGCTATAAACATTGGGGTACAAGTGCCCCTATGTATCAGTACTCCTGTATCCCTTGGGTAAATTCCTAGCAGTGCTATTGCTGGGTCATAGGGTAGGTCTATTTTTAATTTTCGGAGGAACCTCCACACTGTTTTCCAGAGTGGCTGCACCAATTTGCATTCCCACCAACAATGCAAGAGGATTCCCGTTTCCCCACATCCTCTCCAGCATCTATAGTCTCCTGATTTGTTCATTTTGGCCACTCTGACTGGCGTGAGATGATATCTGAGTGTGGTTTTGATTTGTATTTCCCTGATAAGGAGCGACGTTGAGCATCTTTTCATGTGCCTGTTGGCCATCCGGATGTCTTCTTTAGAGAAGTGTCTATTCATGTTTTCTGCCTATTTCTTCACTGGGTTATTTGTTTTTTGGGTGTGGAGTTTGGTGAGCTCTTTATTACAGTTCATAAACTCTTACAACAATTGACTGACATATGTTTCCAAGCCCTATTTTATAAAAGAAAAGGTGATAACATCCTGAAAGGTTAACACCTTCCACAAACCACAACCTTTAATGGAAGGTCTCCTAACAGAGCCTGGCCCTTGTTGCTCCAATGCCAAGGACTGCCTCTAGGATATTACATCAAATATTTTGTAAACTGATTAAAATAATTCATTTATCCAAAAATAAAGGATTATCTTCTATGTGTCAAGCTCCTAGCTAAGCATGTAGCATACATTAATGAATGAGAAAGACTTCATCTGTGTCCTCATGGAACTTAAAGGCTGGCATTTGGGTCAATGTTTAGGCAAGGTTAAAGCAAATGGACCTATCTATGTTGATGCCAAATTCTTTCTTGCTAACTCCGGAGGTATGGAGCATTACTATAGGAGTGATGGGTTAACCAGAGTCAGCAACATTTCTCGTATCCATGACCCTTATGATCAGTAGGACTCACTGACAGTATTGGTGGCAGGACTGAAATGCATTTACCCCTATGTCCATCAAGCCTACAACCTCATCCTCATTAGCACATGTCAGAAACTTCCAGAAGTGAAGCACTATAACAAGACAGATTGCTACAATTACTAGAAATAATAATCGTTAGCTCTGTCCTCTTCTTCACAAGAGAGTGATTCTTTGGTGGACAGAAAGAAAGGCCTTCTCTCATATAGTAGTACTTTCCCTTGGGCTAAAGTTCGTCCTGACCTAGAAATGTCCTCACTTGTGGTTGGTGTCAGACCCACAGCAATGGGTGTTATAAACAGCCTGTCTCTACTGCCATAAGGTTACGGCACTGCTTGTGTTTGGTGTTAAAAACGACTCTCAGATGGAGGTATGGATCTGGCTCTTTTCAATCCTATGTGTTGCCCAAACTTGGGACATTTGTTCTTCTACTGAGGACCGTGGCTAACGCAGAGCCAGAGAGTCAGGTTTCTACCACTCTGCTGGCCCAGGATTTGGTAATCCTAGTACAGGAGTTCTCTAGGTATCTACCTTCAATCACTTGCCATTTCTCCCATGGCCCCATTTGTTCCAGCTTCCACCAACTTATAGATATATATGTTTGGGGGACAGGGTGTTTGTGGAAATATTCCCTACCTTTAAAGACACTAATAACATTGCATCCCAATTTTGTCCTATTTTCTTCGAGCCTTTTTTTCTCCCTAAAGCAGGAGGGTTGCTCTGAGCACCTAGTCTACCATGGTGTTGAAAGATGAGAGCCAGAATAGGTATTTACATAATCTAGATTCAGTGATCCTATTTATCATGCAAACTTGGGCAAATTACTTGCCCTTTTCGGGTATCAGTAACCCCAAGAAGACAATGATAGGATTTAACTAGTGTCTCCCATTTCTGAGATTACTTGACCAATAGTAACAATAGAAGAAATGATGGTAGAAAAGTAGTTTAGTAGTTACTGTAAGAAAATAAAATTGGATAATTTAGAAGTTGCCTCAGGGAATAGGAGATACCCTTTAGCTCATTCTCAATCTTTGCAGTGTTGTTCTAATTAATTAAAAGGTTTTAATGTGTTTTGCTGCATACGATTTGACTCCTCTAAACTCTCTTCTCAATTTTAGTTTATGTGTAGCAGCTTGTCTGTGAATTAATCCTACAATTACCATATAAAAATGAAAACAAATACACAAACAAGCAAAAGTAGCTAGCAATGATTGTTAATAGTGTACCAAGCTCAATTTTCATTTTTCAAGACTCGAGTTCTTAGAATTTTTCATCCCCAGTATTGTTTAGACCCTAAATATATATTTCCGTATCGGTGTACATGTGATGTTCCGATTTTGTAAGGTGGCCCTGTTTGACCAAATAGTTTAAAAGAGAAGAGATGTTCAGACAGGCACATGGTCCAATTCTTGAGCCTTCTGGAATACTGGGAAGTTTTGGCCAAATTTGCCACTGAGTGCATACTGACAGTAGAGGTTGTACTCACCTGAAGCAGAAAGAAAACATAATTTAGGTTGGAATTGGATTATATTCCTGAAACCAATTATTACTGAGAGTGGATTAAGAGTAATAGCGTGGGATCATGGCAAGGCACTAAGCAGCAATAACACCTGTTTACCCAGCTGAGTTGGTGCCAAAGCAGAACAGAGCCCCTGGAGATCAACAAGCATACAGTTTAATCAGCACACTTGGACACATGGCACATGAGTGGACCCTGCACAGCTAGTACGCTCAGCACCATGCTGAGATGAAGCCAAGTAATCATTCTGTAGATCACCTTGGCTTTTCCCACCAATAATGCTCATCCTGGCCAGTGAGGCTCCAAGAACCAGGAGTCACATGTGATACATACAGGGATGGGGTCTGTGTCAATTGTCTTCAGGAAATCATAGAGGGATCATCAGGTGCCATGTGTAGCACCATTCTGGTGGCCCAACATGCACTAAAAATGCAATTGGGATGGATGCTGAATAATGAAGGTGATTTGTATTTCTAGCCCATTTCTCATTTGTGACTTGCAGACCTGCATCTATAACAGCCTCCTAGAAGCTCATATTCAACACGAATAGAATTAAACTAATAATATTCTGTTCTCTACCTCCTTTTTGCTCCTGTATTCCCTAACACAACAAATGACAGGCCCATCCACCTGTTTAAAGTCTAAACCCCACCCCTTTCTTCATTATGTAAGCTTCAGGGGTAAAAGAACTCCATCTATTTTATTCACAGTCTTATCTCAGAAAATCTAAGGAAATATTTGTGGAATGAAGGAACAACCAGAATACAAAAAAAAAAAAAAATTAATGGACTGTAAGGGTCTACTGTATGCAATATGTAATTTCATTAAGACCAAAAAAAAGTGGAATTGAAAAAGACCAGCATCTAGGTTTTTTTTTTTTTTTAATGTTTATTTATTTTTGAGAGAAAGAGTGAGACAGAGTGTGAGCGGGGGAGGGACAGAGAGAGGGAGACACAGAATCCGAAGCAGGCTCCAGGCTCTGAGCTGTCAGCACAGAGCCCAATGCGGGGCTCAAACTCACAGACCACGAGATCATGACTTGAGCCGAAGTCGGACGCTTAAACAACTGAGACACTCAGGCGCCCCCAGCATCTAGGTTTTATAAACTGATAGAAATTAATCAAACCAACAAGGAAATAAGCCTCCTCTATCGATGTATTAGTTTTCTATTGTTGCTGTAACAAATTACCACAAATCTAGTGGCCTAAAATGTGTATTTTTTTTAATCTCATAGTTCTGGCGGTCACAAGTCTGAAAGGAGTCTCACTGGGCTAAATTCAAAGTGTTGGAAGGACTGTGTTCATTTGTGGAGACTCCAAGGGAAAATATGTTTTCTCATTTCCCCACTTCTAGAGGCTGTCCACACTCTTTGGCTTGTGGCACTCTTCCATCTTCAAAGCTAGCAGTGGCCTATCAAGTCTTTCTCATGTTACCATTTCTCTGATTGTGACTCATCTGACTCCTACGTCTCCCATTTAAGGACCCCAGTGATTACACTGGGCCCCTGTCAACATTCCGGGATAATCTTTTGACCTTGTGGTCAGCTATAATTAGCAGCCTTCATTTCTACTGTACTCTTAATTCCCTTTTGACATGCAACATAATGTACAATATGAAACATTTTGAGGATTAGGACAGGAACATCTTTCAGGGCCATGATTCTGACTACTCTAGCAGGCTAGACTGATAACCACACATATCAGACTGTCCTATGAGAGAAATTACAGTGATCAGGAAAAGACTTGAAGAAATCTGTGTCCTCCATAAGCCCTCTTCCCATCTTGGCTTGTTGAAGTAAAACTCATTCATCAACAGGTACCTTAAATACCACCTCCTCCATGATTCCTTCTGTGACTGTTCTTGTGGGCATCTACGTCTTCCTCCTTGAATTTCCACCAAGTTTTGTTTATATCACAAGTCACATTAAGTATTGTATGATGGGTAGATATACTTGCAAGTGTGTCCTTTCTCTTTCAATGTAAGCTTCTTGAGGATTCATTTCCAAACCAATATTAATGTGCAATTTCTTCATAATACCTACGTGACCTTGGGAAGACATATTACTTTCTGGGTTCTCAGTTTCTCTGTAGAGTCATCAGATTTCCTCACAACAAACATTAGTGCAAGCACATTCTTGGCACATAGAGGTTGCTCACTGAGTGTCATTTCTCTTCCCCACCTATATGTAGGATAAACCTGCATATATTTGTGTGAGGGACTAGTCTAGGACAAAGAGTTGGCACCTATACATTTTTCCTGAGTAACTGTGAGCTCTGTGAAAGCAGGACTGTGTCTTTCATGTTCATTGCCATGTTCCCAGTCCCAAAGTGTCTCTCAACAATAAATATTTACTGAACTAATGAATAATTCTTAGTGAAATAGATAGGAATGTTTCTCTGTCTTCCAGTGGTATGTTCTCCTAACTATATATCTTGTCACAGATTTTCCTGATTCATCTGGCACAGTCTATACCCCTAAACCATTCACTTCCATATACAAAATAAACCCTGACAAAATTAAAAATCTTTGCTTCAGACTCTTCCAATCTGCTCTCCCCCTGCTTCCCCCTCCCCTCCTTGCAGACATCCACATTTTTCCCCTTATGGGAATGCAGACAAAAAAAGAAGCGTGATTCCTAAAATGAATAATTGATATTTCTTCAGAGCGACCTACCCTATTCTACTTGTTCCCTTAATTTACTCAGTTTATACCAACTGATGACAGAAGCCCATTGTTTTGCTGAAACATTAACTTCACAAAGTCATTCCGCTCCCATCTGCAGCACTTAAATTAATGATTCCCTCTGCAACATCTGTTTAATTAACTATCGGCACCATAGAAGAGGCGTCCAAATACCCCAGCGACTAAATCAGGCTCAAATTAGGGAAATACGATGTTAAATTGTATCAGGGAGAAGCCGAGTTTATCCTTCCGAGCACTGGCATTCATTAGCTAGCAGCCAACCCATGCATCTTCATAATGAAGTAGTGTCAGCAGTGCTTGGCTGTAAAGTTCTCATTTAGGGGCTGCACCGGTCCCTCCAGTCGTGGTCACCGCAGGGAGCTAGGAAGAGGGGTTTAGAGAGCCCCATAGGTCGCACATCCTTCCTTCATCTTTGTTCCTGGAGAGAGCAATGGAGCTTCCATGGGGCATGTGCAGGCTGAGGGATTCAGGGAAGATGGAATACTCGTAATAGAAATGACTCACAAATGTCACTTTCCCCACACCACTGCCATTTCCCAGAATCCTTTTAGTTATATTTGCATAATTATTTGCATTGATCTACATAAGCAGGAAACGGGTCTGGCCTCTTTGGATGCACTGGGAAATCTCTTTAGTTCATAAATTTGACAGCATTCATTTAACAAAGATCTGCAAAGAGCGTACTGTGTTCAAAGCATCGTACTAGGCACAAGGGAAAGGCAAATTAGACACAAATCCTGCTCATCGATAATTTACACCAGATAGAGTACACTGTAAACATGATTCTAAACCTCTGTGTTCTCTTTTGTGCATGCACAAATAACATCAACTGTGGTAGTTTTTGGAATGAGACTGAACTGAATATAATCCTTACTCTCACAGTTTATGATCTAGTTTGTGTACACACACACACACACACATAAACTAGAGTACCAACCCAAAAACAAAAAATAAAGCAAGCAATACATTCACAGAAATAGAGATCAGCTATCATAGGTGCTCAGAAGGGGAAGACATCCTATTAATTTGGGGAGTGGTATAAAAGAAAGAGTTCAGGAAGTACATGTCCCATTAGCTAGTTCTGAAGGGTGGTAGAATTCAGAGCTCTATGGAGAAGGGGCAATTTAGACGTAGAGCAAAAGGGAAAACTTGCAGGATCTGAGAGCCGTGAATCATCTAGTTTTGTGGACATAAAGGATGCTTGCAGAGACAGCCTCTACTTTTTCTTGACCTCCTAGGGTCTGGCCCACAGTTGGTCTGAAATATTGAAGCCAGCGGGGCAGTATAGAAAGAGACCCTTACTCGCCCATGTGTGCCCTCTTGCTCTATCCTTTGAACTTGCCACCCTGTACTGACATAAACCCCTGGTTTCCTCCCTTGGCCTGACATTTTGACGAATCTGTCTGTCTGACCGGGCTTCTCTCTCAGACCACGGTCACCAAGGTTCTCTTACATTTGATATGAGACTTTGACCTTCAAGCACAGTTTTGCCAGTTGGATCCTGACACCCAGGATGAGGTTGTGCCTGACTAAAATTCATATGTAATTCTCTCCTAAGTTACAGCATTTGGATGTAGATGTAATTGTCTTCATGCTGTTTGACCAACACAGATAACTATGATAAACACTACGTCTTAACATTGGCTAATTCATTCTGGGTTCATTTTGTGCACGATGAAGACCTACCGAAAGCAGGATTTACACTGTCTCAGGGGAAAAGGTTTCCTTGGCCCGCCAGGGTCAGAAGAAAATCAGTTCAGTGAAGGAGGGTTTGGGACAGTTGGGAACTGAAAGTCAGGCTCAAAAGCTCTCAGGAAAAATACCAGTCCATTGTACAGATTACCTAAAATGCTGTCATGTGTTTGACTGAATACCAGGAAGACATAAATCTGGTGGCTAATGCAAGAAATTTTCCACTTTGTAGGTTTGTTGTTGTTGTTGTTATAGTGAGAAATGTGGTGTGAAATTGTAGGTTTGCAAACTGTACGGTCAGGGAGCTCCTAAAAGCTAGGGTCTGGCAGAGCCAAAAAATGTGAGGAGCTGGGGAAACAGGACAGGTGCAGAATGGTTCAAGAAATCATTAAGATTTCCCAAGGAGCATCCTCATGACCTTCCCCTCCATGACTGCTACTAAGTCTCCAGATCTAGGTGGCCACATGAGACACAATACTAGATGCCAGATGTACACATCTGTTAAGTCATAAGCATGAAAAGAAGGATGCCATGTAAAGTTCTACATTTATTTTCAAAAGAATTTCTGAAATCTGGCAACTTGTAGCGATGAAGAAAAGTTGTAATGCATTAACATCATTATATCAGTGAAATTTTCTTACAGGGGATAAGAGATCTTTTTTCCTCCCTCATGTCTTTGCTCATTCTCCTGCTCTGCAAACCACTGTAACTTATGGATTCAATGTGAAGACATGTTTAAATTTTTTTTAAATGTTTATTTATTTATTTTGAGAGAGAGAGAGAGAGGGAGAGAGAGGGAGAGAGAGAGAGAGAGAGAGAACAAGCCGGGGAGACACACAGAGAGAGGGAGACAGAATCCCAAGCAGGCTCCACACCATCAACACAGTGGCTTGAACACATGAACTGTGAGATCATGACTTGAGCCAAAATCAAGAGTCATACGCTTAATCGACTGAGCCACCCAGATGCCCCAATGTGAAGATGTGTTTAATGTGAATCCCACCTCAGTTGGTCAACAGGTAGGACGTTTTGGAGGGTAGACATTGGGGCTCTAATATCATCAGGCCTGGACTCTAGTTCTGTTTCTGCTCATTCACAGTATGAATATGAGCAGTTGATCCGATATCCCTAAGCCCAAGGTTTTATTTGTTTGTTTTCTCTTAATCTGAAAAGTAGCAGTAGAAAGGTACTTCCCTCATAAGGTTACAATATTAAAGGAGATAAGGGTTCTAAAGCAGTTCACACAGGGTTTATCACAAGATAAGCATTGAATAAATTTTAGTTGTTAAGGTTAGTATCAACTAACTGGTAGTATAATCTCTAAGGGGCATTGTGTTTACTTTTTTAAAGACTGTGAAAATTAAGCCTCATTATGATTGATGAGAAAAGGAGCAAAAAGGGGGAAAAGAGGTTGAAAGTATTTTTTTTTTTTTTTACTTCCCATATAGAAGGACAGTGGCCAACTGAAACTGTCAGGGGACTGATGCCCAAAGTCAGACTGTCCCCTGGAGCAGTGATTTAAGCACCAGTGATGAAAGGAAGTCCTAGTTGGCAAATGAAAATAATCTCCAGATTGGACAGTGACAGGAGTCAGGAGGGCAATGTAGAAGACATGTTAACATCAAGAAGTCCCAGAAGGATGTCCAGGCAAGGAAACAGATGGAGCACAGCCTCAGACAACCCAGAAGGCTTCTTTAGAAATCCAGACATAGGGGGAAATATTTGACCTCAAGGCAAACTGTCTTCAAGCAAATTTCAAAGCAAGTTCTAAGCAGGGTTCGGAGCAGGTGTCTAGAACCCGATACAGAAATTACAAAAGGAAGACATGGTCCCTCCCTGGAAGTGACAAATAGGAGTCTAGGCTGGAAGGTAAGCACAGGGGAAAGGCACATGGCATCAAATTCCAAAAGAGCATAGCAATATCTAACTGTTGGAATTATTCCAGAAATGTTGAAAATGCACTTGATCAGTTGCTTAAATGATTAAATAAAAGATGTAGTTCTAGGTGCGCCTCAGTGGCTCAGTCGGTTAGGTGTCCGACTTAGGCCCAGGTCACGAGCTCACAATTCGTGAGTTTGAGCCCTACGTCAGGCTCTGTGCTGACAGCTCGGAGCCTGGAGCTTGCTTCAAATCCTGTGTCTTCCCCTCTCTCTGCCCCTCCCCTGCTAGACTCTGTCTCTCTCTTTCTCTCAAAAATATAAACAAACATTAAAACTTTTTTTTAAGTTTTGTTGTTATACATCTGTGAAATACAGGAAAAATAATCAAAGTAGAAAACTAAAATACAGAAAAACTATGACTGTAACCAGGGCACAGTCTTAACATTTACCTACCATATTCAAGCACTGGTGTTTGTTTTCTTTCAAATTCAAGTGTTTCTACTTTCCTCTTTGTGAGGATTTCAAAGCACTGACTACAATTTTGAGCAGATGAAAGTTGGGTCAAGAAGAACTTCATTCATTTCATGGTGTGAGTATGTGGTGTTTTGGTTTCATTTGTGATCTGTTCACTTGTGTTGTTTTCCCCCTATGACAAGAAACAGGGTGCCAGAGAGGATCTTACTTATTGGCTTGTACTTGTGCAAGGAGTTTAGGGAGAGACAATGACAGAAAAAGGTCACTGAGAAGTGGGGAGAAATATCACAACCCAAATATTCCTACTAGAGAGATTTTAGCTAGAAGGAAATGACAGGGTCCTAATATCACATGAAACTAAAACACTGAATATAACGAATAAACTTTAAAAATAGAAGCTGGTTCTCTTTGTAAGGCTTGGAGTTGGTTTAGAAATAAACATTTGAGTTATGTTTGTGTTTAAGATCAAGATCACAATTATATTGAGCTATTGCTAACAGACAAGGTTTTCTGAGAAAAACTTGTAGCTAATATGCCTCCATTTTATTTAAAATATCCTCACTCAATACCTGCTAATTAGTCATGAAAGGAAAATAAATGATTTTTCGTACCCGTCTGCTCTTTAGACTTACAAGACATAAAGAGACAGTACAATCACCTCCTAATCTGTATTGTAACCGCCATTTCAATCAGGTGAGTGGTTGTAACTCCACACGTTAAAAGAGAGCCGTACCAATGACATTCTGCATCTCTTCCATGACTAGCAAGAATTTCACATCAGAAATGGACATTCAGTATGTCCAATACTTTGATTTCACATATGTGATTCATTTTAATCTTCATTATTGCTTAACTGAGTAGGTATTATCCTTTCCATTTTTCAGATGGGAAAACAGGCACAGAAAATTAACCCAAGGCTACTTGGCTACTAAATGAAAGTAACAAGTATACATTAATCCCAATCGATATAAAATATGAAATTATTAAATAAGTGAGATTATTAAGTAACTGAACAATGCTACAATGTGATATATTTTGTTTCAAAACAAACTATTTCATAGAAGTTTTAGAATTTTCCAACTCTAGCAACAGACTGGGAATCCAGGTATCTGCTCTACCTTGAAAACTGAAAACAGGGGCACCTGGTTGGCTCATTTGGTAAAGTGTCCAACTCTGGATCTCAGCTCAGGTCTTGATCTCAGAGTTCAAGCCTTGTGTACAGTCTACTTAAAAAAGAAAACAAAAACAAAAACCAGAAACAAAAAACACACAGAACAACCGAAAACAAACTGATGATTGCCAGAAGGGAGATGGGTAGGGGATGGGTGAAATAGATAATAGATAAAGGGGATTAAGAGTCCACTTATCTTGACGGGTACTGAGAAATGTATAGGATTGTTGAATCATACTATACACCTGAACTGATATAATACTGTACGTTTATACTTGAATAAAAAATGGATAAAAAATATGAGCCACCTTTGATACATATAATAATCTCCACTGACCAAAGTTTCCCTATAAATGAGGAAGTGGGTTAGATAGATTGTAAGGTACTGGTTCATAAGAAATAAATACTGAATGGAATTTGAGAAACATCTATTCTACTTGAAGGAACTCTGAGCTAACTTTGGAGTCATTTTGTGTGGGTTATGTAGTAAAGCAGCTCATGAAACCATAGATTACTCACATTCTGATATCTGAATCCCATTGGACTGGTTAATGAACTATTCCACACATCTTTAGGCCATGACATGAATATTCTTTAAGGCTAGGCATCTGGTTAGGACTTATCTCTCTAATGGAATTTGAAAGTTACTATACAAATGCCTACTCAGTGAGGTTGATTCAATGAAATTGATGAATGGGCTATTTTTAATGGGGCTCCTTTAAAAATGCTATGTGTACTAAAAAGTACATTTAACAAAATAAAATGGGTGCTATCTGATAATCCAGACTTCAGATATTCTAATTGGCTAGCCTTCTATATTAGTCTATTCAGGCTGCTACAACAAAAATACCATAGACTGTGGCTTAAACTACAAACATTTATTTCTAACAGTTCTGGAACTGGGAAGTCCAAGATCAAGGCGCCGGAAGAGTCAGTGTCTAGTGAGGGCCCACTTCCTGTCACAGATGGTCTTTTCTCTCTGTGCGCTCGCATGGTGGAAGGGTTGAGGGAGCTCTCTGGGGTTCGCTTTGATAAGCACACTATTTCCATTCCTGAAGGTGCTGCCCTCATGGCCTAATCACTTCCCAAGGGATCCATTTCCAAATACCATCACACTGAATATTAGAATATGAATATGAATTTGAAGGAGACACAAATATTCAGTGTGTAGCACCTGAAAAAATATTCTTAATTGCTCCAAAGATTATGGATGTCAAACTGTGCTTGAGTTTGTCTCAAATGTCAAATATGTGTTACACTGGCCTCTACTCTCCCATGTGCACCCACGGTGGTCATTCTTGGTGAATCATAACACACATTCATTGTCACAGTTCTTAGACTTTAATAAAGAACCACAAGATTCTCACTACCTATTGATTAGATACCGCACATGAATTGAAATGTAGTTACTTTTCCTGGTCTAGTCGGAAAAAAAAAAAATGAATAACCCACTTTGGACCAGGGCCACAATATTGGACCAGCAACTTTTCTTTTATGGGGCATTTTCAATAAACATTAAGAATCACAGGGCATCGGGCTCTCATCTTTTCCAAAGAACTGTATGAAATATGGGAGAAGTCACAGTGAAGAATGTACAGGAGCTAGGTAGCTGTCCATAGTTTGATATTTGCTATTGGTCTCATTTAAGCCGTTGGGGACATTTTTCTTCCTGGTGGGAATTATAAACCTGGCACATACCAGGAGAGTCATAAAATCCCCTCTGGTATCTTTAATCAATCATGACTAGTATATCTACCATACATTCTCCAAGTTTAAAATTGAATAAAGTCACATAATAATCTTTCTCCCAGCAGCTAGACTGCCTTTCAGCACAATGACCCACACTCTACGGCTGTATTAACAGATACGATCTATTCTTTAATGGAGCTCAGCCATGGGGATTAGCTACCTGTAATGCAGTTTGGGCTGTCAAGCACTCCACCAAACTGCTAACACATTACAAGTTATAGGCATCAATTCTTTCTAAGTGAAAAGGCATTTCACATTCAAAACACTTCAAACCTAATAACGGGAAATTATCATGATGGATCCCCTTCAGCTGCCGAACGGTAAAGAGATGGAGAGAAAAAAGAGAGGCACCCAATCAAAAAATTCATATCAATTCTTTTTGATCTACCTGGGGCAGATTAAACCTGAGTAGTGGATAAGCTGTCAAAAAAGATTGCAGAGCTCAGCTGTGGATCAGAAGTGTTTCTGTTTGATGGCAGCAGGCAAATCCTAATAGAATAGGAATAAAGTCCAGTGTCTGGGATAGTCCAGTTTGCCTAGAGTCTGAGTAGCCTGGGCAGTCTAAGAAGGCCATGTAACATACATAATATTGAACTTTCCTCATGTTCTTTGTTAAACCAGGACACTGAAAATGCTCAGGAAATCTGAACTGGAACAGGATCCTGGAAAAACAAAACAGTTCCCACTTGGCAAGGGGAAGCTGGAATGTTCTATCTTTCTTGTCCTATTTTATATGGTCTTGCACATACGGTCAGACCCTCCACCCACTTTGGAATAAAACAGGGGACAGAGATGCTGATACTACCTGGAATTTTGGACTTCATGTCAAAATTAAGGGTAGATCTGTTGTTATTCCCATATGACTCAATTATATTCATTCATTCATTCACTCATTCATCCATTCCCTGTTAATTTATTCAATTACATATCCAATTTTAGTTATATATTCATGGCTGTTCTAGATAATATGGGTTTGAGGGACCTTCGGGAAAAAACATAGGATTCCAAAACATACCTGAAAAAAAGCTAAACCATCATTTTCTGCTTCTACTGCCACACTGATAGTATAATATTCACCATTGTTCACCATTAAAGAAATCTTCCAGTGCAAATATAGGCTAGGATTGGCCAATAGGTTTCAACCAGTTGTTGAAGAGTTGTATTGAGAAGGACCAATCTGTGCTTAGTGGAGAAGTGTTAGGGCTAAGTAGAAATGTCTGCAGGGGGAGGATAGCAGGATGTGGAACACTCCTCCCAACTCTGCGAGCTCTAGCCTGACTGCATTCTCATTTTCAGCTCTCCTCCTTTTAAACGTTCTTTTCTTTTCTTTTTTTGCACTGATATAAGTGTAACATCCCAGTAGTTGATGACTTGACGTTTGGATAACTGGACAACTATAAGCAGATGATTTAAGACATTTAATATCAATTTTTCAGAATACTTACAATGAAGCTATAGCCCAGTGCCTTACCAAAACAGTAATTCAGTGCCTTCCAAGCAATTTCAGATCCAGGGAAGTGTGTTCAATGGACAGGATCCACACTCTCATAAAGAGGGACTGAAGGCAGTCAAAGTAATCACACCAATATATAATTTCTTAACTTAGGTAAGTACTGAAAGAAACAGAAACACATGCAAAAAAAAAAAATCATATGGCAAAAGGACTTATTATTATCTAGGGTGGGACAGAGAGGGTGTCAAGAATGTTTTCATGGAACGAGTGATGTCTGAATGGATGTGAAGGACACATGGACATTAACTAGAGAAAGTTTCACGAAAAGCATGTGCAAAGGCCCTAAAAGAGAAAGAAGAGTGACTCTAAGAAGGAAAGACAAGCATGACTAGAGGTCAAAGAAGAAGTGCAAGAAAGGTGGCATGAAGGGAGGAGCTGAATCATGTAGGACATTTTATACCATGTTGAGGACTTTGCTTTTATTCTAGTAACAGTGTTAAAGCACTGAGGGGTTGTAAGCAGGAGAGCTCCATGATGAGATACACATTTTTCTGAAAGATCAGTACCACAGTACTTTGGAGATAATGGTTAGGGAAAGGCAAAATAGGAAGCAGCAGGAAACTGTTTTAAGTTTGTTAGTTTGTTTGCTTTTCTTTGGTAGTGCAAGACAGAAATAATGAAGTTATATCATGGTTAAGATCAGATCAATGATGTGGCTTAAAGATAAATTTAGTAGAAAATTAGTCACAGAAGGATCAGGTCTATGATTTTAAAATACTGAAAATAACTAATATTTATTTACTACTTATTCTTGGCATTGCATTATGCTAGCTGTGAGCTTTCTAAACTGCTCGGTCTCACCTAATTCTTACATGAACCCTATCATGTAGTCATTGCCATAATCTCTAGTACATGAAAAAAAATACAAAAGGTTAAAAAAATACCCTTCAGAGAGCAGACAACACAGACCTATGGTTCAGGAGATGGAGGGACTTAAACTCCCCAATCACAGCTGAACTGCAACCTTGCTCTACTATCCTGACTCTGGCGGTTCCTTTCCACCCAGACATACTGTAATGGCTCTCCTGTTCTTTTTTTCTTTTCTTTTTTTTTTTTTTTTAACATTTATTTATTTTTGAGAGACAGAGAGAGGCAGAGCACGAGCAGGGGAGGTGGAGAGAGAGAGAGAGAGAGAGAGATACAGAATCTGAAGCAGGCTCCAGGCTCTGAGCTGTTTGTTAGCGCAGAGCCCGACGTGGAGCTCGAACTCACAACCACCAGACCATGACCTGAGCTGATGTCGGATGTTCAACTGACTGAGCCACCCAGGCGCCCCTCTCCTGTTCTTTATTAATGCCTACATATCTTCTGAGGCTACTGTGTCTGCTTGGTACTTCAATTCCCATCAGGATACCCTAGTCCAGCAAATGGAAAGGAAGCAACAATGTAGCTGAGTAGAGACATAGGGGAGAATGAAGCTTATTTCGCTTAGAACACATGTTCTGAAAATGCCCACGATTATAACAGCGATTCTATTTACTTTTCTGACTCTGCCAGAAGCCCGAAGGGGAGGACAAATTTTCCTTCCTGTCATAAAAGGGCTGAGGAAACCATGCTTATTTAGTCTGGTTGGAGGATACAGTTTAGGAGACTCTGTTAAGACTGTCTCATTAGTCATACAGTATTTGCACACGGATGACTGAAGGCAGAATATGACCTTAATTACATTACCATGCTAAACTTGATGTTTTCCTTGAGGGCCAGGGGATGAAGGGAGAGGGATGGATGGAGTCAGCAGCTCTGGGCCAAGGATAGAAAATGCCACAATATTATTTTATCGGTAATTAAGAGGTAGGGGTAGGAGGAGGGCATGAACAAAACAAAACAAAACAAAACAAAACAAATAACATGTCTTGAGTGTCTTTTCTTTCTCAGAAACTAAGCTAAATATGTATTTGTACATATTTTATATATTTTTATATATTTTATATATTTACTCAGGAAATAAGTAAAATATGTATTTGTACATATTTTATATAAAATAATTAGTAAGGAAAGCAGTGAATTTATATCACAAATAAGTATAAATATAACAATAAGATGTTTATTCTAATGTTTTAGAGTTTGCAAAACACTTCAAAAATAGGAAGGCACGGGGCGCCTGGGTGGCGCAGTCGGTTAAGCGTCCGACTTCAGCCAGGTCACGATCTCGCGGTCCGTGAGTTCGAGCCCCGCGTCAGGCTCTGGGCTGATGGCTCGGAGCCTGGAGCCTGTTTCCGATTCTGTGTCTCCCTCTCTCTCTGCCCCTCCCCCGTTCATGCTCTGTCTCTCTCTGTCCCAAAAATAAATAAAAAAACGTTGAAAAAAAAAATTAAAAAAAAAAAAATAGGAAGGCACTATACTGTCATGGTTCAAGGAGGTCAATCAATAGCACATTTTTTTCCCCCTTAAGTTCATAAGTAACTGACGCAATAGTCCCAAAAGTTAAGACAGGTGGGAGCAAAGTACAGGTTTGTTAGTGTTGAGACAGGATTACCAAACATGTTTGTTTGGGGACAGGACACTTCACCACAGGGGCACCTGGAGGCATGATGTCCCAAGGAGCTCCTACCTGTAGACTCTTCACCATTACTCAAGCATGACTCTTCCTCCTTTGGGGAGAAGCCAGCTATGGGAAGGGACCTAACATGTTCCTCCAGAAATGTTCCATCAGGAAAACAAAAGGGTATAAAAATAAGGTTTCCACAACTGAAGGGCAAAATGAGGAAGCATGGGCTTTAGAGGAAAACAGACCAGCCATATAATATGTCACCTTCTACAGTCTCCTAAATAAGTCCCTGTGCCAGACATCATCATTTCTGTTTATAATTGATGCTGTCTTTATGTTTTGTACATCTTGGAATCTTGGCACTCATTTTGACTTCTAATATTTTATATTTTAGAACTATAACCAAAGCAATCTTGAAAAAGAAAATCAAAGCTGGAGGCATCACAATCCTGGACTTCAAGATGTATTACAAAGTTGTAATCAAGACAGTATGGTACTGGCATGAAAACAGACACTCAGATCAATGGAACAGAACAGAGAACCCAGAAATGGACCCACAAACATATGGCCAACTAATCTTTGACAAAGCAGGAAAGAATATTCAATGGAATAAAGACAGTATCTTTAGCAAATGGTGCTGGGAAAAGTGGACAGCAACACGGAGAAAAATAAACCTGGACCACTTTCTTACACCATACACAAAAATAAACTCAAAATGGATGAAAAACCTAAATGTAAGACAGGAAGCCACCAAAATCCTAAAGGAGAAATCAGGCAAAAACCTCTTTGACCTCAGCAGCAGCAACTTCTTACTCAACACATCTCCAGAGGTAAGGGAAACCAAAGCAAAAATGAACTATTGGGACCTCATCAATAGTGAAGGAAACAATCAGCAAAACTAAAATGCAACCGACAGAATAGGAGAAGATGTTTGCAAACAACATATCAGATAAAGGGTTAGTATTCAAAATCTATAGAGAACTTATCAAACTCAACACCCAAAAACCAAATAATCCAGTGAGGAAATGGGCAAAAGACATGAATAGACACTTTTCCAAAGAAGACATGCAGATGGGCAACCAACACATGAAAAAAAGGTTAAATCACTCATCATCGGGGAAATACAAACCAAAACCACGATGAGATATCACCTCACACCTGTCACAATGGCTAACATTAACAACTCAGGCAACAACAGATGTTGGCGAGGATGCTGAGAAAGAGGATCTCGTCTGCACTGCCGGTGGGAATGCAAACTGGTGCAGTCACTCTGGAAAACAGTATGGAGGTTCCTCAAAAAATTAAAAATAGAACTACCCTACGACCCAGTAATTGCACTACTAGGTATTTATCCAAGGGATACAGGTATGCTGCTTGAAGGGGCACATGCACCCCAGTATTTATAGCAGCACTATTGACAATAGCCAAAGTATGGAAAGTATATATATATATATATATATATATATATATATATATACTATACACACACAATGGAGTATTACTCGGCAATCAAAGAGAATGAAATTTGCCATTTGCAACTATGTGAATGGAACTAGAGGGTATTATGCTAAGCAAAATTAGTCAGTCAGAGAAAGACAAATATCATAGGACTTCAACTCATAAGAGGACTTTAAGATATAGAACAGATGAACACAAAGGAAGGGAAGCAAAAATAATATGGAAACAGGGAGGGGGACAAAAACATAAGAGACTCTTAAATATAGAGAACAAACTGAGGGTTGTTGGAGGGGTTTTGGGAGGGGCGATGGGCTAAATGTGTAAGGGGCTCAAGGAATCTACTCCTGAAATCATTGTTGCGCTATATGCTAACTAACTTGGACCTAAATTATAAAAAATAAATAAATTTTTAGATTAAAAAAAGAATTATATAAAAATGTTACAGTATTAAAATATCATTTGTCTTTAAAATCGAGATTTGTGTGCCCTAGCATACTATCCTCCATAGAGCAGGTGCTCAGCAAAAAAATAGTGAATATACTGTGTTGTGTAAAACATGGTTGCTAGGCCCAAGGACTTAACAGTGTAAAATGGGACAGTATTTTGCAAAGATTGGTATGAATTTAGTATGCAGTATTTAAACTACTGATGATATTCTAAATGATTGGAGGTGATACATTAAAAATATTTAAAAATTTTGATAGTTACAGATTTATTTTGATAAGCTTTCAAATATATGTACATATATATGCATGTGTGTAATTTCAGTAACACTTTATTTTCATAGATTTTACTACTTAGGATGAGGTTAGAGAAGAAAAGTTTTTAAAAGTTAGTAAATATAATGAGAATATTAAATAAATAAAATATGGACAGCACACAGATTTGGCTAAATATCTCAAACAAATGTGCAGACAACTAGAGTTTGAGAAGCTCCATTATAAACACTATCATTTTAGAGTCAAAACTGGGAAAATTATAATAAATACTCTAAAAGATGCATAAAACATGAACAGCAGTTACTAAGAAAAAGGGGAAATTAACTCTAAGTGGTGGGAATTTGGGAAGGCTTTAATGAGGAAACAATTACTGAACTATGCCTTGCAGGCTGGAAAGGGTGTCAAGAAACAGATGCAAGGCTGTTCTTTAAAAATCTGAAGTCCAAACTGCATGCTGCATTCACTTTGGGGTATAATTCTGTTACATTTTAGCTGGCCACATTTCTAAGCCATTCCTGAGAAGCTGGTTGTATTTCTAATCCCCATGAAGAATCATTTTTATTACAATCTAAGGTCACCTAGTTGGTGACAATAATTTCCCACCTCTCCTTTAACACTGCCTGATTGTCTTCTAAATTTGTTTACGAGGCATTTATAGCCAAGAACCCAATTAAGGGTGTTCATACCCCACACAAGTGTGATCAGCAGCACCTAGAAACAATAACAGTGCCCCCACACACACCCTCTTTCTTGTAAATTTTATATCACAAAATGAAAGTCAGTTACAGATCCATTAAGTGGGAGATGTAATGGGAGGGAGAAGCAGTGAGCTCTATCTGGGTTGAAGAAGATAAGCTGCATAAATCAGCACACCTTGCAGCTGAACATTTCTTTAAATAGCTGAACAGGAAAAGAACATGCTCCTTCTATTAATATCGTCAGCACTCCCTCCTGTCTTTAGTGGAAACCAGCCCTCCATGTTGGGATGGGGGAAATGCTATTGCCCTACGCTTAAGTGCTACAAAACCGCCACGAACGTGCCTCTCTCAACACTGCAGCATTGAAATTGTCCCTGGGGCAGAACCTGTCCCAGACTATTTTTGGAATCTGTCCTCTCCTAAATACCTATCTCATCCACATTTACCCAGTTTGTATAATCTACTATGTTACCTTTTTCTTACCCAGATACTGAGTCAACAAAATCTTAGGTTGGGTTAGTTTCAAGAGGCAACACACAAAGCCACACTTAGCTAAGGCAACAGCTCTCTCAATTTTAAGACCCTTTTTTCCATACCTATTAGCTACTACCTAAAGTGTTACTTTAATTTACCTTAATTTATATGTTATTTTATTTATTACACAAGGAGTCTATTGTAGACTCATTGCACAAGAAGTTTCTTGTAGAAAGCAAAAAAAAGTACAAGATTCCACTGAGCAAAAACAGAAAAAAAAAACTTAATCAAAATCATACTGAGCAAAAATAGTTGTGGTGTGAAGATACAAAAAATATATCCAAAGTGCCTTATGTAAAAAATCTTGAGGTTGGATGTGTTTCAAAATTTGTTTAGGTTTTAGAAAGTTAATTTGGATCATATTTATTATATGACATATCACCTACAGCAGGTCTAGGGCAAAATTAGTAAAAGTTATGAATATTCACATTATGTGGTGCTAAAGTCTAAAAATAAACCCATGTTAGCTCAGGTTAGGTTTTGTGACCAAATGTGTTTTGGCAACAAATATGAAAAAATGCATTTAATTTGAGGGGTGTATGGATTTCCAAATTGAACATTAACGCTTACATTATTACTATTCTCTAAACTGCTCTTCAACATGACGAGTATATTATAAACAGCTTTCAATGTGCAAAAAATATGTATCTACGCCATCACTGAATATCAAATTTCCACTGTTAAAATTTTAATACATACATATTTTTAAATGCAAATTATAGAGAAATGCAAAACAAAGATAGTAAGTGGCATTTTATACCACCTCCAGAG
This sequence comes from Panthera uncia, assembly GCF_023721935.1. Classification (NCBI taxonomy): domain Eukaryota; kingdom Metazoa; phylum Chordata; class Mammalia; order Carnivora; family Felidae; genus Panthera; species Panthera uncia. The sequence goes on along the minus strand of NC_064807.1, from coordinate 75,801,909 downwards.
ACAACCACTATTTAATGGCACATGCCTTTCTCGGCCCTCATTTTATATATCTTCAGCCTTATAAAATCATTTACCTTAAAAAACTGAAATAATATTATGCATGCTTTTCGGAAATCTAGTTTCTCCCTATAAAATATTTTAGAAATATTTCCTTATTAGTATAAATCAACCTCATTCTTATGAATGACCTCATAACAATAAATATAATAGATGAATTTTTCCTCCCTTCCTTTCTTCCCTTCTCCCTTCCGTTCTTCTTTTGACAATTATTTATTATTTCCAACATTGTTCGAAATGCTAAAGATATAGAGAGAAATCAGACAAAAATTCCTGAATTTAGGGAACATAGTTTCTAGTGCACAGAAAGGCAATGAAGAAGATAAAAAGTAAAATTGATAGTATATTACATAGTAAGATGAAAACTGAATCATGTAAAGGGATAGGAAAACATCAAGCGCTGAGCCTGCAAATTTACATGGGACAGCCAGGAATGCAGGATGGCCACTACCACACAAATAGTGAATTTCAGACAAAAAGTAAGTGAGGGAAGGAGCTGGGCAGACACCTGGGGGAAGAACACAACAGTCCAGGTAGAGGGAATATCAAGTGCAAATAGGGTGCAAAAGTGGGTCTGACACGTTTTGGTAACAAAAAGGATTGAAGCCAATTAAACAAAGGGAAGGATATAGGGATATACATCAGAGATGGAATTCATGGTCAGATTATGTAGGCCTGGTAGGCCATCAGAAGGACTTAGATTTTCGTGTAAGTGAGATGGGTTTTGAGAATTTGGAGCAGAGGAAGGAAAGATCTGGATTCTATTTTTTTAAAAAATTTTTTTTGAAATGTTTATTTTTTGAGAGAGAGACAGGGCACCAGCAGGGGAGGAGCAGAGAGAGAAGGAGACACAGAATCCCAGCAGACTCCAGGCTCTGGGTTGTGAGCACTAAGCCTGACACGGGGCTCAAACTCACAAGCCATGAGGTCATGACCTGAGCCACCCAGGCACCCCTCTCGATTCTATTTTTAAGGGATGTCTCAGTGGGTTGAAAATAGAAGGGTGCAGGGGCGCCTGGGTGGCGCAGTCGGTTAAGCGTCCGACTTCAGCCAGGTCACGATCTCGCGGTCCGTGAGTTCGAGCCCCGCGTCAGGCTCTGGGCTGATGGCTCGGAGCCTGGAGCCTGTTTCCGATTCTGTGTCTCCCTCTCTCTCTGCCCCTCCCCCGTTCATGCTCTGTCTCTCTCTGTCCCAAAAATAATAAATAAAAAACGTTGAAAAAAAAAATTAAAAAAAAAAAAGAAAATAGAAGGGTGCAGAGACAGAATTCGGAAAACCATTTTCAGAGGTTGTTGCTTTTATCTAGGTAAGGAATATCTTGGGTGAGTGTGGTAGCCCTGGAAGTAGTGAGAAAGGATCAAGTTGGGTAGGTATTTTGAAGGTATTGGTGAAGGATCTGCCAATAGATTGGGTATGATGACTTGGAGCATGAAAACTGTCAAGGGCCCAAAGTATTTGGCCTGAGCCACTAGAGAAGAGAGCTACCACCAACTAAGATGGGGGAGAATACTAGGGGAATCAGTTTAGAAGTGATTGTCAGGAATTCATTCTTGACCATGTTAAGTTTGAGATATATATGGCATCTCTAAATAGAGATCTCAAATAAGCAGCTGGATTGAGAGGAAAGATTCAAGCTGGAGGCATACATTTATTAGTCACCAACATCTAAAGGGATTTAAAAGGTATGAGACTAGGTAAGAGTCTTAAAGATGAAGTTACGGTTAGAAAGAAAGATTTTATTAAACCACTGTCCAATTTTGGGGTATACTGTTGTTTTACTTTTCACTTATACAAAGAATGGAAAAACTTATGCATACATTTTGAATACATGTCTGATTGTTTTCTTAGGTCAATCTTCATGCATGGTTGCTTAATAAGAGACACCTGTAAACAAAGCCAAGTAAATGATGAATGATGCCTCATCATTTTTTTTTTTCTGTGAACACAATGAGTAGTTTGTGATTTGCCTGGAGAGTCAGTAAATTTTCCGTAAGTATAAGGACATACCATTTCAACTGCATCCTAAGGCTACAAAGAGACTTTTGCACTTAAAAAGTGGGATAAGGGAAAAGCACATTCAAGTTACAGAGGAAAAGTCATAAAAACAAATACAACATGACAAAGGAAGGTAAAATGCCCTAAGAATAATGAAATACGCACATTAAAGAAGCACGTGGCATCTGGAGAGTAGCATGGGAAAGGAAGTTTCCTGGGACAAGACCCTTGAAGGATTTTACATTCCAAGCTAAGGGAATTTTATTATGTTTTATAACCCAATACAAAGAGATAGAAATATTTAAGCAAGAGTAGGGGATTTGATTAAATCTCTCTGGGGGGGGGGAACAAAAAAAAAGGGGGGCGCCTGGGTGGCTCAGTCGGTTAAGCGTCCGACTTCGGCTCAGGTCATGATCTTATGGTCCGTGAGTTCGAGCCCCGCGTCGGGCTCTGTGCTGACAGCTCAGAGCCTGGAGCCTGTTTCAGATTCTGTGTCTCCCTCTCTCTCTGCCCCTCCCCTGTTCACGCTCTGTGTCTCTCTCTGTCTCCCAATCTTTTGCAACCTAAGGAAGTCATAAATAAACGTTAAAAAAAAAATTATTAAAAAAAAACAAAAAAAAAAAGGTTAATTCTATTGGATAAGCACTGGAACCATGGGAGGTCCAGCTGTAGAGGCTCCTTTCACTTTTTTTTTTTTTCAACGTTTTTTATTTATTTTTGGGACAGAGAGAGACAGAGCATGAACGGGGTTGGGCCAGAGAGAGAGGGAGACACAGAATCGGAAACAGGCTCCAGGCTCCGAGCCATCAGCCCAGAGCCTGACGCGGGGCTCGAACTCACGGACCGCGAGATCGTGACCTGGTTGAAGTCGGACGCTTAACCAACTGCGCCACCCAGGCGCCCCTTCTTTCACATTTTAAGAAGAGCTTAAGAAGAGCTTGGAAGAGCAGGCACCAGGTGCCTGGGTGGCTCAGTCAGTTAAGCATCAGACTTTTGGCTCAGGTGCTAATCTCACGGTTCATGAGTTTGAGCCCCGCATCTTGGGATTCTCTCTCTCTCCCCTTCTCTGCTCCTCCCCTGTTTGCATTCTCTCTTTCTCTAAATAAATAAATAAATAAATAAATAAATAAATAAATAAAAGCGCTTGGACAATAGCAGTGTCTGGGCTAGTGAGGAGGAGGGAACTGAAATGAGAGATGTTTGTGACCAGCTCACATCTAGGTTCAACCTTTCACTGATGCCCATGCCTGACCATCCTGAGCCTGAGTTTGCTGCCTCACCTCTGTGATTCCAGGCCAGGGTCCTAACTTTCAGATAAATTATTTGGAATAATGAGACATCTGAATTAAAGTTGCCCTTTTGTTTTTTGGAAGGCAGACCTTTATTTTCAAGCATGCATACTAATTATGGGAAGCAGCCAGTGCAATGGAGATATTTCCAGACTGTGACCCTCACAAGGCCCCTTGTCTGCATCTCCCACTGACCGTATGATTAGCTTAGACAAGTCATCAAGGTATATGAGCCTCAGTTTCTTCACTTATGAAATGGGCTCTAAAAGCACTCTCCTACCTACTTCAGGTGACTTTGCTGTGTGAACTAAGAGACATGCAGGTGTTCTTTGTAACAAAATCTACAAATATATGATGCTCAATTGAATTGGGCTAAAAAAAGAAATTATGTTGTCCACTTCAAATTCCTTTTGGAGCTAGGCAATGTATATATAAATAAATAAATAGATAAATAAGGTGTTGGGTATTAAAGGTTTTTGGTGAATATGATAAGCAAAAATATATGAATGAATTGCTGGTGGCATTATGATTATTACAGGCAAAGCATAATTGGAAGCATCTTGTCAATTTTTAAAATATATATTCCTCTAATACTACCACGCTATGTCTCTTACCAATCATGTGTTCATAGGCACAGGAAAGTAAAGTTCACTCTAGCTTAGACTGAATTCTAACAGATTCTGAATTAATGACCTTTTACTATTTAATCAGCCCATTTTGTCAAGTGACATTTTTATGTCAGTTGACTTTCTCCATACTCCTGTTTCTTACATGTTAATTCCTTAGGAGGCAGAAGTCTTCTGAAAGAAAATCTGAGTCTGGGAAACTAGGACCTTCCAAGGCAAAGGAAATGAACCCTCTGGATTTAGAGAGATGTAAGGTAGATTAATTCAGATGGGATTGAGAGGTAGACAAGGACAGCTTCAAACAGAAGGCTGAGCAGGGTTTCCAATCTTTTGCAACCTAAGGAAGTCATGCTTATGAAGGCTTTTCTCAAGATCCGGAATTGAACTTTGTGGTGTGCAGTTTATGATTCATACTCTTTCCCCCTAACTTTCTTGAGATATAATTGACATATAATATTGTGTAAATTCAAGTTTTTAAGTTCTACAACATAATTTGATACACACACACACATACACATATTTTTTAGTCCTATTGTTAATACACTCCAGCTTCAGGCTTTTTTTTTTTTTTTTTTTTTTTTACACATCTATATTCAAACACTGCCTCTAGCCCTTACTGAGTGGTCTCAGCAGGTAAAGATCTCTAGTCTAACTCCAGGTTGATGGGATTACAGCCAGAACTGCAGTTGCACTGGGGTGGAATGGTCACAAGTCTGTCATTGGGTCTGCACTGGGATCTGTGGTTGGTGGGCTTGTTACCAGCAGCTCAGGTGAGTGGGGGTCATGTGTGATCCCTGGGTGGATAGGACTCTGGGACTTTGTTTGATGGGGTGATATTGGGACAAGTGTCTGCTTCAGGGTCCACAGTTGGGTCCTCAGACAGCAGTCCTATTAGCAGATGTGCAGATCGGTGCAGCTCCCATCACGTTCCTGAGAAGGCAGCTCCCTGATCACTGGATGCATCCCAGGGTGGGCAGGACTGTAAGCCAAGTAGGGCTAGAACAGAGCTCCAGGGCCCTTGCAACTTCCAAAACCAAGCTAGAAATCTGCAGATGTGGCCCTGGAGGCATGGATGGGTGTGTCATCCCTCAGGTCCCTGGGTGGGCTGGACTGGTCCCTGTCCATGGCTATAGGGGCTAGAGCTGAGTATAGAGCCATTTCAGGATTACCTGAAGTGTAGATGTGGGTATGTTCCACCTGATGTCTGTACTGGTTGGACTGCTCATAAACTGCAACTAGGAGGGATTGGAACTGAGTGAGTATAGCGCATTTTCAAGATATCTGGGTATGTAGATGGAATATTTCCTCCTAGTTCCCTGGGCCTGCAATATTGTTCATAGACTGGACTGGAAAGGCAGGAGCCAAGCATAGGGCCCTTTCAAGATCTCCTAGAGTGCAAGTAGGCATTTATCCAAGGGATACAGGTGTGCTGTTTCAAAGGGACACATGCACCCCCGTGTTTATAGCAGCACTATCAACAGTAGCCAAAGTATGGAAAGAACCCAAATGTCCATCGATGGATGAATAGATAAAGAAGATGTGGGATATATATACAATGGAGTATTACTCGGCAATCAAAAAGAATGAAATCTTGCCATTTGCAACTACGTGGATGGAACTGGAGGCTATTATGCTAAGTGAAATTAGTCAGAGAAAGTCAAAAATCATATGACTTCACTCATATGAGGACTTTAAGAGACAAAACAGATGAACATAAGGGAAGGGAAACAAAAATAATATAAAAACAGGGAGGGGGACATAACAGAAGAGACTCATAAATATGGAGAACAAACAGGGTTACGGGAGGGGTTGTGGGGTGGGGGATGGGCTAAATGGGTAAGGGGCACTAAGGAATCTACTCCTGAAATCATTGTTGCACTATATGCTAACTAATTTGGATGTAAATTAAAAAAAAAAAAAAAAAAAAAAAAAAAAAAAAAAAGATCCCCTAGAGTGCAGACATACAGATGGGAGTGTCTCTTGCTTGGTCCCTGGGCTGGCTGGCCTGTCGGTGCACTGCAGCTTTGACAGGGTTGGATCCAAATATAGGACCTTTTCAGAATTTTTGGGATTGCAGATGTGAGTATCTCCCTTGGGGAGGACCCTCAGGGCTGCTGGCAAACTGGGGCTATAATGGGGCTGGAGGTCCATATAAGGCCCTTTCAGGATCTGGATGGGTACAGATAGGAATTTCTCCCGGTCGCTGTGCCGCAAGACTGTTCATAGATCGTGGCTTCATCAAGCTGGAGCCCAGTTACCGGGACCTTTCTTTATCTATAGTCTGACCAACTTTGGCAGATTTATTTCCAGGGGCTCCTGGATGGTGAAAGAGGCTGGGCACTTAACAGGCCACATCAGGGTCCCCAGCCAGGATGGAGGTCTATATACCTTTACCTGATGCATGGGTAGGCATGACTCCTCCTGGGTCCCTTGGAGTATGGTACTGGTGACAGGACCAAAGCTGAACGGGCTATAGTTGAGTCTTCAGGGGTACAGAGCTGTTTCCAGGACTGTAGCTATGATGAGGGTGAGGGACTCAGCCACTTGGGTACTACCTTCTCAAAAGGACTCTCCTCTGTCTATACTGCACAATCCCTCACCTGAATCCCCAAATTCCCACAAGAGTACTTTAGCCTATCACTGACACTAAATTATGGTTGTGGAGGGCAAATTTGCATTACAAAAGGTGAATGTGTTTTGCATTATTAAAAAAAAATGAGAGAGGCAGGGACATCTTATTTGGTCATCTGGCTGACATCACCCTCCTCTGTTTTTTAATGTCAGTCAACAAACTTATAATGAGCATTTGTCTGGGACAAATTCTTTTAGTAGAGGAATTCTATCCTCACATAGTTATAACAAAATAATAAGAGTATAGTAGATATCTCTGATTGGTCCATGATCTTAGCAAAATTCATGAAACAGGTAATCTATGGCATTTTCATGTTAGCTTATGTACTATTTAATTCAAGTCAAGCATTCAGATGACCTATAATTCAGCCAATGCTTGCTAAAGACTGTCTTGAATAAGGTCTTATGCAACCATGGCGGGACAAACAGGTTTAAAGATTATCCTTGGGGCACCTGGGTGGCTAGTCAGTTAAGCATCTGACTTCGGGTCAAGTCAAGATCTCTACAAGTTTGGGCCCCCCTTGGGCTCAGCGCTGACAGCTCAAAGCCTAGAGCCTGCATCAAATTCTGTGTCTCAGTTCCTTCTGCCACTCCCCCACTCACACACTCTCTCTCCCTCTCTCTCTCAAAAATAAATAAACATTAAAAAAAGAGAGATTATCCTTGACTTCAAGAAGAAGAGAATCTAGTGCAGAAATACATGTTGATACCTAAAACAACATTAAATGTTTAATCTCTAATAGACTCAAAAGAAATCTTTTAGAGGATATAGGAAAAAGGGACAATTATATTAGGCTAGAACCAGGCAGAAAGCTTTTCAGGCAACTGCAACCTGTAGGCCCTTACCAGTGTGGGGAGCAGTTAAGTTCTTGGAGTTTTAAGAACTTTCCATGAGTGCATTTAAATGACTGCTTAGAGGTTACTGGATTTGGGTAAGTCACTATTCCCCTCTGGGCCTCTGGGGCCTCACCTATAACATGTCGATTATGATAGCCCACCCAACCACAGTTGACTTAATGTTAAAATAAGACACTCTATTTAAGTGCTTATCATGGTATCTAGTATATATTAAGAACCAAATAAATGGAACCTATTGATGTTGTTTTAAACTGAAACATCTTACCAGTCAGTCTGTCTTATATTTTTCTTTTATATGTTGCAAGACCTTTGCCCCTCTAGCATTGTGCTGGGATCAGAGAAGAAGATATCAGACAAAGGCCATTTCTCTTACATCGACAAACCAATGCAGAAGAGAGGAGTTAAGAAAATAACCCAAGGAAACCTCTCCACAGGAGATTCCCAACTCAGTTTGGGGGTCTTATGGATGTTCAGAACACATCTCAAAGTTGAAGTCGTGAGGATCTGGCTTTCTTGAATCAAAGAGAAACTCAAAACTGTTTAGCATTCAGAAACCAGCTCCAGCTGTTTCCTCTTGGAACAAGTTATTCACCTTCTCCTTCTGTTATCTTGATGGCCTTTGTCCCACTTTGATGGTGTGTCTGTTAGTCTGGGTCATGTCTCCTCTGTATCCTGCACAATGCCAGAACACTGCTGGAATTCATTAAAAGTTGCAACAACCAGGACCCTGGTCATTTGAAATTTCTAAAAATTTGAACATACTTATTCAACTTTGCTTTTCCTTTATTTATAGAAAGAAGCAATGCTGAAGATACTGTATAGTCATTCACTCATTCACATACTCATTAAATCATTACACAAAATGAGCCTCAGATGGAACAAAGCTCCCCAACATTGACACAGCATAATGGAGTTTGCAAAATGTTCCATACGTTTAAATTTCACAATGATATTGCTTAAGTGACAGACAATAAAGATAGGTCGTTTATTACCCCATCACTTCTGCCATGTCTGGTGCACAACAGATGCCCAGTATGTATACACATACATACGTATGTACGTATGCATATATGTATGCATGTGTACATATATTTATTTCTTTTTTTTTTTTTTTTTAATTTTTTTTTCAACGTTTTTTATTTATTTTTGGGACAGAGAGAGACAGAGCATGAACGGGGGAGGGGCAGAGAGAGAGGGAGACACAGAATCGGAAACAGGCTCCAGGCTCCGAGCCATCAGCCCAGAGCCTGACGCGGGGCTCGAACTCACAGACCGCGAGATCGTGACCTGGCTGAAGTCGGACGCTTAACCGACTGCGCCACCCAGGCGCCCCAATATTTATTTCAACTGACAATGGAAAAATCAGCTAAATTCTCTAAATCTCAGTTTTCATGTCCATTAAAAGAAAATATAGTAACAATGTCTCCCTCTCAGGATCATTCTGAAGACTCAGTAAGAATTTACAGGACATTCTAAGTGTGCCTTGCTTTCAACTGGACACAAATCAAAACAATATCAAAGGGAAGAACTTTGAAACAAGATAGGTCAAATTATTTACTAACGTGTAGGTCATGAAATCAACCCACGATGGGTACGAGCAAGAAAATGACAAGTAACTTCAAAAATACAGAACTGTTCCAAATCAGTTTAATAACCTAATGGAAGGTAAAAACCTAACCACAGAAAGGATGCATAAAGACAGGTTGAAAGTTCTTCAGTGGAAGGTAGAGAACAGTCATTAGACTTGCTCTGCCCGGAAAGAACATTCTCTGGCCTAAAAATATCATCCGTCTGATTCAAGTTGCTGGAGTATGCCAGTTATGGAGATGGATGCTCAGGGTCTATTAAACTGAAGCAATTAAGTATTTGCATCATATAGACTCATCTGCCTTGTTTCAATCCTGTGCTGATCAGGCATACTTTCTGCTAATTTATCTTTCTACTTATCTGGTCTATCGGGAGAGAATGTACTGCCCAGGCTGACATAAAACTCAATTTACATTAGATTTATATTTCTCAGTGTAAATTAGTACATTGTTATTCTGGTTTTATTCATAGGTCTCTTCTGAGCCTCTGTCAGTGTGAACCAGCATTCCTGAATCGGATAAAGTTTGAAACACTTTGAACTATGAGGCAGGCAGACCAATGGACAGTGCCCAAATGGATTTCGAACTAAAAAGGTAGTGACATCCCATGGGGACTTGTATGACCAGGCAACTGACCTTTGCCAAAAGAGCTCCTCTGATGTCTTTACTTTTAAACTCTATAGCACCTAATGGGTGGTTGTTATATTTCCTATGTCTGTAGCTCACTTTTTCTAGCTGTCATATCAGGGAGAAATTTCGTTCAGTGGGAAACAAAGCTATTTACCCAAGATTATATAGCCAGAAATTCTGCTCTGGAATGGGGAGCCTAGGAACATGACTGGCTTTGAGGAGTTCACAAATGAAAGTGAAGAGGGAGTGTTGAAAGGTGCTATTTCTCCCTTTATTAAATTATAAGATGTGAATAAGAAGTCTGTTTGATTCTTTAGATGAAGAGGGAGTAGATACTTGAATTTCTTCCATCTAATTCTGGATTTTTTTCTAGTGTTATCTAATCCAGAATTAAATTAAAGAGAAAAAGAACTTGAATATCTATCCAATGACTATAAACTCCATTTCTTACCATATTCTTTCTTCTCTTTCCAGCAATGCATGTGTACTGAGGGCAGAAAAAGATGATGCTTCATTGTATCAAATGAGTCAGATGACATGATTATGTATATAAAAAATTCTAAGTAATTGAAAAATAGCTATTAGAATCAGTAAGCAAGTGAAGCAAAGTTTCAGGATAAAAAAAGTAATACAATAATCAATTAAATTTTTATACACTATAATAAAAAATTTAAATAAAAAATTATTTTACATACAATAGCATCATTTAAAGAAAAATTGTGAATGCTTTCAATAAGAGTTATATAGGAGATATGCACTGAAAGCCACACAACACCACTGAGGATTATTAAAGAGCACATACAATAAGATATAAATAAGGTATAACTTGTTCATGTGTTGGAAAACTCAGTATTATTAAGATGTCGAAAAAAAAAAAAAGATGTCGATTTTCCCCAAATAATTACAGCAGATTGTTTCATAGAAGCTCACAAGCTGATTCTAAAATTTATATGGAAGTACAAAGAATCAGGAATATAAAAAACAATCTTGAAAAAGAATAAAGATTTAAAAAATAAAACCGTAAGAAAGACTCACACTATCTAATTTTAAAACTTACTATAATGCTGTTGTGATTTCAGTAGTGCAGTGGTTGAATTACTGTTAGCAGTGGGTCAGTGGAACAGAATAAAGGATATAAACCATTCTGACAAAGGCAACAGAGGAGTCTAATGTAGAAAACAGAGACAGACAAAGATATTTTTCCCCAAGAAATGGTAGTTATAACAAGGAATTCAGTAAAAAAAAAAAAAAAAAAAAAAAAAAAAAAAAAAAAAAAAAAAAAAAATTCCAACTTTACACCTTACACAGAACCTAACTTATGAAGAATCCCAGACCCAAACGTAAGACAATAAAACTTTCATAGGGAAACACAGGAGAATATCTTCAAGACTTACAGGTGAGCAAAGGTTTTAGACAGCAACAAGAAAGAAATAACCACACAAGATGACAATGATCAATTAGACGTCATCATTTAAAACTTCTATACGTCACCGGACTCCATTATAAAAATGAATAGGCAATCCAATAAAAATACACAAACATGGACAAAAACTACACACAGATATTTCATAAAAGAAAACATACAGTTGGCCAAGAAGCACAGGAAAAAGGTCTCAACATCATTAGTAATTAGGGAGTGAAAATTAAAAACACTGAGATACTATTATATACATCTACTATAGAATGGCTAAAATTAGAAAGAGGGACAACACCAAAGGCTGGTGATATTGCAGAGCAAGTGGAACTTTCATACATTTGTGTGTGTGTGGGGGGGGGGGGGGATGTAAACGGTACAGTTACTTTAAAAAATGTGTAGCATTTTCTTATAAAAGTAAATACATCCCCATACCTACCCTCTGACGCAGCAATTCCATTTCTAAGTATGTACCCCAGAGAAATGAAAACCTATGTTCACAACAAGACTTGTACAAGAATTTTCCTGAGAGCTTTAGTCCTAAAACCCTCAAAGTAGAAGCAGTTCATATGCCTATTAGCCGGAGAACGGATACACAAACTGGTGTATTCACTCACCAGTAAAATGGAATTTTAAAATGGTTCTCATGCAACACCATGGATGATTCTCGAAAACATCTTTCTGAGTGAAAAAGCACAAAAGAGCATTTATTGTGTGATTTCATTCATATGAAATTCTACAGAAGGCAAACAAATCTAGAGAGAAAAATAATGAAGACATTGATTATTTCTGCAGAGTAGGGAAAGGGATTGCCTGGTAAGTGGCATGAGGGATAACAACACAGTGTTTCTAAGGGATTAACACAGTATTTTAATCTGGATACGGACTTACATTACAGAGTATATAAAATTGCACCTTTTAATGTAAATGTTACATCAAAATTATAAATAAATATTAAACTCTAGATAATGATATGCATGCTGAAGCATTTAGGTGTAAGCATATGGATATCTGTAATTTATTTTGAAATGTATCAAAACTAAGAGATTAATGGATGGGTAAAGAGATGATAGATATTTGATAAAGCAAGTATGATAAAATTTTAATGGTACAATGTAAGTGTTAGGTATATGGGTATTTACTGAAAATCCTTTCATGTTTACTGTATGCTTAAAATTTTTCATAACAAAGTGTTGGGAACAAGCAAGCACTGGCCTAGAAGCCTGCTTACAGGTAAGCCCTAACCTCTTATGTATAACCCTAAATGAGCTAAGCTGGATTCAGTCCAGGTTTATTCAGGTAGTGGTACTGCTGTTTTTAGAAGAAAAAGCCATTCATTCAAAGTAGCACAAATAACTGGTGTGTGTGCATGGTAATGGGAATGGAGGTATGAAGCTGGGGTAGAGGAGTTCTAAACATAGTTATAGTATCCAAAGATAGGATATAATGCACAAGCAAGGACAAAGTTTTGGAACTGAGGATGTCATCTCTTCTCTTTCTCTTCCTATTTCTTCTCTTTCTTTTCTGAGTCATTCTTGTTCTTCCCAGGACAGTTGGTCGGTCTATCTATCTATCTATCTACCAATCAATAGTCTATTTGTTTGGCTCTACCTCCTTTTTCTTTCCCTGTCCTGTGGTTTCCTTTGTTTACTCATCATTTTCCCTAAACTCTTTTGACTACTAGAAATGAGGTCAACTCTGACTGTGGAGTTCTACGACCTTCCAGCTTGAGAGCAAACCACCAACAGTGGTGGCTTCTATTCCCCTCACACCCCTGAATTACTCCTCATTTGAGGCATCTTCCTGTTTTCAATCAATTCATTTATCTTCCTGGGACAAATGATCAAAATCCCAGCCTGCTCCAATGCCTCACCTGGAAGACAAAATCCTCTCATTTCCAGGGTTCACATGCCTTACCCAGTGACAGTGTCTAATTGTGTTAGCTTAGTTTTTGGTATCATCAATTTTACCTCAAGGAACAATGTTTTATGTGGAGAATATTTATGAAAATGAGGAAAGAACCATTAAGTGAAGCTTCTCAGGAATTAGGCACAAGAAGATGTGTAGACACTGTATTAGCCCTATTGACTCTCCTAGGCTTTGATTCATTCATGGTTTGTGCTTTTTTAAGGCAGCACAGACTCATAATATCTCTGTTCTGCCTTCTTCCAGAATGCTTGACTATCCTTGGGTCACATATTTTAAAATACTGGGGGGAAAATGTAATTGGTTCACTTATCTCTGTCTCCCTACTATCTCTGAGCAAGTCTAAGAAAGACATATATGATTTAAATATAAAAATGGCATTGTGCTATTACTTATATCTAGGCAGAGAGATTAATTGTAAACAATGAAAAGGGAATCACTGAGAAAATGACTACATATTGGTTGGTATGTATATGACAAATGCTGAAGAAAGCTAGTAGACTAATAAATGGCATCCTAGTACAGTGCCTATTAAACATCTTCACCTCAACACAACGGAACAAGGCCTTGAAGGTTAATCAAGACACTTTTAATTATTGGAACTTCAACTCACCTGAATCATAGACCTTGGAAATATAGATTGTTAGTTAGCACTGCAAAGTAAAATTGTCTTATAAACCACATATTTTTCGAAGTATTTGCATTATAAGATTTAAAAAAAATGATAGTCATCAATTGGCCAAATAGACATCTATGTAAAAAATAACCAAGGCAAGAGATTGAAGACTTGACTCCTTTGGGAGTAGGATAGATGGGTAATCTGCCTTTTGAAGCTTGATCAACAGGATACTAAGTCCCTTGTAGCATCAAAGTAGTGTATGTGTATGTCAAGATAGCACTAAAAGTGTTATTCTCCCTACTCATCTCTTTTTCTTTTAAAAATTTTTAACATTTATTTATTATTGAGAGACAGAGAGTGAGCATGGCGGGGGGGGGGGGGGGGGGCAGAGAGAGAGGGAGACACAGAATCCAAAACAGGCTCCAGGCTCTGAGCTGTCAGCACAGAGCCCGACACGGCGATTGAACTCACTGCGAGATCATGACCTGAGCCAAAGTTGGGTGCTTAACCGACTGAGCCACCCAGGCACCCTTCCCTACTCATCTCTTAAATGTTACATTCGAACCAAACTGAATTCTGTGTTGTTTGCCCTACCCATGCATTTAACCAAACTTCTTTGCTCTGCAGTAAAATAGTCTTACACTTCCCATCTCTTTGTCTCTCCGCTAGTATTGTACCTGAGCATTACATACATACTAACTTTTCACCTCACATTTCTTGTGGGAAGGGCATAAGGTCAGCTTCATCTGTACTTTCTACAGTTCTTCGTATAATGACTGGTACACAGTAGGCAATCAATGAGTATATTAGCCAAATGATAATGCCTTTGTATGGTCTCACATTTATTTGGAATTTTGAAGATTCTCTTCAGTTGAATTATCCAAATTAAGTTTCGCAATGTGGGTTTCATTCTTTTCTTTCTTTATTGCCAGTAATTATTGAGTTAAAAAAATCCCTTTTTATATGCCTGTATTTAGGTTGAGGAAATAAATTCCAATAACCTAAGAACTAATGACCAAATAGCCCCCAGGAGGTTGAGTTATAACATTTTGTGGGAAATATCATCTCCTCTCATTTACCTTAGCTGAATGTAATCTTTCAGGTTGCTTACCTGCTGCCTATAGACATTTTTGTTTTTCTTGAGAATGAGTTCATGATTATGGCAGGATGGGAATTTGGAGAGGGGAAGTGTAAAGACTGGGTAGGGCTCAGTAATTTTGGATGTCTGCAATCTAATAATGTCCGTGAAAGTGCTTTGAGCTGTTTAAAATACTAACTATGTCATTATATTTCTGTCTTACCTTCCAGTGTAGGCCTAGAGTTAAAGCATTCAAAAGGTATCTCTTTTCTTTTTAAAGGTCTCCAGGATCTATTTAATTCTAACTCCAATAATAGCACAATTTCATTACTGAATATCCTTTGCCATCAAGTGCTTCCTCAATTTTACTTTAAGCTATTTTTTTTGCTGCAACCTAGACATTTGCATGCCCCTTTAACAATCTGAATCCCAGTTCCACAAGTTTTGAAGCCAGTTGTGTATATATAAAATACTTTCCCTTGCTTACTGCCATCTTCTTCCCATATTTCCTCCCACCCCACCCCCGGCTAGATCACTCTTATGTTTAAAACTCAGTGTAAGTGTCTAAGCCTCCCAAAAAGCCTATCCTAATCCTTCAGAACCATATTAATGTGCTTTACCACCACTGCACACTTTCTCATGCCATCTATCTACAACCTAGCCTCTAATATCATTCTCATTTCCCCCATTAGACTATCAGTCTCTTAGAAACAGGCCTATGGCTTATTCATTTTTGGATTCTGAGAGCCTGGAAGACAACCAGATGATAGGTTTTTGAAGGCATGCTGGATACTGGAAGCATAGTCCAGTCCCTAGTCCAGGAAATTGGGCAAGCAGAGACAAAGGGGAGAGATTTGTGTCCCTGAAATTCAGGAAAATGTTCTAATTTCAGCAAGAAACCTTGAACCAGGTTAAAAAAAAATCCACTTATGCCAATACCCATTCATTATTAAAAAAAAAAATACATATATATATATATGTACATATATATGTATATATAATCTTAGCAAGTTAGAAATAAAAGGGAACTACCTCAATTTGATAAAGAGCATCTAGAAACATCCTAGAGCTAATATCAAGTGCAAAGGTGAAAGATTGTGTGTTTTCCCTATCAGACTGCCATCACAGTGAGGATGCCCACTCTCACTATTCTTATTCAACATAATACTGGTAATTTTAGCCTCTGCAATCAGGCAAGAAAAAGAAATAAAAAGCCTGCATATTTATTTAAAAGGAAGAAATAAAACTGTTCTTATTTGCAGATGATTGTCTATTTTGAAAAGAAGGAATCTACAAAAACCTTCTAGAACAAATAATGCAACACACAAAAACAAATCACAATAAATCACATTGTTATACACTAACAATGAACATATGGAAACCAAAATTTAAAACATAATACCATTTGCAATCATTTCAAAGAAGATAAAATACTTAGGTTTAAATATGCTTCATTGAGAAAAAACCCTGGGGAATGGTTCTGATGATCTCATTTGGGGTCATGTGTCCATCTCTGAATCAAACCTAAAACTACAAAATTGAATTATATGATTGGTTCAGCCTTGATCATGCCTACAGCGTGACTAGGATTGAGAGGTACTGGAGATTGACAACTTTTAGAAGAACTACATTATTAGGATAGATAATCTCCCAAGATAATAGGGATACTCATCTCAGACTACCTCATGAACAAAATGATAGTGACTAAATCACTATTCCTAAACGTCCAACTTACCACTATACCTGACTCTCATTTCTCCAAGACATGGACCATCAGATATTAGCACCAGAAATTAGTGGGTACAAACTAAGCAGATGGGGCTGGGGATGACAGAGATTTGTATGGCACTGTGAGGCCATGAAATATTCCATTAAGCAAATGAGGTTGGAAAGAAATTGGTTTGGTTGCTGAATGTGACTGAAAGATTTAGAGAATAATTGGTTTATATTTTGTAGAGCAATTCTATCAGTTGGCTTATTTCATATAGGCAACAGGGCAAAAACTTGATAATCTAAGCAAAATGGAATTACTGGGAAGTATATCCAGAAATTTAACCATTCCCATTGGATATCTGGAGGTTCATGTTTAGAATTCTAGAATAAGCCTGATGCAATGGCTAGCCAGCAAAAAAACAGGAGTTGTCCAGAATCAGAAATGGTCTCATGACAATTTTTCATCTTTAACTCCTGGTTTCTGACTCTTCTTACCATTCTGGAGTCAAGTGCTCAAATACAAAATCCTAAGAACAAATGTCTAGTTGGTTGAGTTTCAATCTTATGTCTATTTTAGGTGTTTTAGGGTAGAGGAAAGGGTATCTGGTCTCGTGGGCTTCTCCAGAAGAAGATGGTCATCCTGAATTATCATCTGTATTAATTTTCTATTGCTGTGTAAAAAGTTACTACACCTCAGCAACCGAAAACAACACCCAGGTGTGTAGGTTAGATGTCTCAGCAGCCGCACTGGGTTTTCAATTTAGGGTTTCTCAAGGCCAAAATCAAGCTGCTACCAGGCTGTGCTTTTATCTTAAGTCTCTGGGGAAGAATCTCTTTGCAAGTTCATTCAGATTTTTGGCAGTCTTCTGTTCCTTGAAGTTGGATGACTGAGGTCACCATGTTCTTGATGTCTCTTAACAATGGGTCACTTTCAGCTCTAAGACAATACTTTCCAGCCCTGACTTATGTCAACCTCCATTTTCAGGCCAGCAAAGATTCTTCCAATCCTTCTCACACTTTCAATCTTTTGACTTTTTGACCAGCTGAAGAAGGTAGCAGAAGGTACCTTCTAAAGGAATCCTGTGATTAGAATAGGCCCACCTGGATTATTTTCCTATACTTTTTCCTATATTTCCTATTTTCCTATACTTTTAATGTTTATTGAGTAGTACCTTAATCATATCAGCAAAACCCTATTGCTATCTAAAGTAACATAATCATGATAATTGCACAAGGGGGCCATCTAGAATTCTGCCCACCACAAGCTCAAAATGGATATGATGGTAATGAGCCATTGAACATGCTGCCAAAGAATACTAAAGTTCTCTTAGGAAGGGAGATTTCCTGAACAGCGAAAAACAACAAGCAAATAAAGACATTAACATCCACTACATTGTCTAAACTTCATTTTTAAAAGGACAATATGTTTTTGATTGATGTATAGGAACATGAACATTACAGACATGTGTTTTACAACACAATAATAAAAATACATACTAATAAGTACCGTTCTTTTGTTGTTATGCAAAGTGATGTAACCCATGAGAAACCCAGTGGACTTAGTGGTGATGTAATGGACCAGTGAACAGGCAGTCAGGTAACCTGGATTCAATTCTCTCCTCCAATAGTGATGCACTCTATAACCTTGAATACATCACTGGCTCTCTTTAGGAGTGTTTCTTCAACTTTAAAATAAGAGAATTGGAAAATAGTAAAGCCATTCTGGAAGACAGTTTGGCAGTTTCTTACAAAATTAAATACATTTTTACCATCTGATCTGGTTATTATGCTCCTTGGCATTTAGCGAAATGAGTTGAAAACGTATGTCCACATAAAACATGCACAGGAAGGCTTATAGAAGTTTTATTCATAATTGCCCAAACTGAAAACAACCAAGATGCCCTCAATAGGTGAATGGATAAACAAACTATGATATGTCCCTCCAGGGGAATATTAATTAGCAATAAGAATGAAATAAACTAGCCAGCCAGAAAAAGACCTGGAGGAAACTTAAATGCATTTGGCTAAGTGAAAGAAGCCAATCTGAAAAGCCTGCATATTATATGATTCCAACTATATGATATCTCCAGGGGAAAAAACACAAAAGTATGGAGACCATAAAGAGATCAGAAATTTTCAGGGTTCAGAAGGAAGCATGACTAAATAAAGCACAGAGTGTTTTTAGGGCAGTGAAACTATTCTGAATGATATTGTCATGATGGATACATGTATTACTCATTTATCAAAACCTACAGAATGTACAACACCAAGAGTGAACTTTAACATAAACCACAGACCTTAGTTAATTATGTACCAATACTGCCTCATCAATTATAACAAGTGTATGCACCGTGTTAATGCAAGATGTTAACCAGAGACAAAACTGGAGGTACAGGGGAGAAAATATATGGAAATTCTCTGTACTTTCCACTCCTTTTTTCCCCTGTAAACTTAAACCTGCAAAAAATTGTATGTATTACAACTTTTCTTAAAGTTTAAAAAATTAATAAAAATGTAAATTAAAAAAATAACAAAATTGGGCAAAATTATCTTTATGAATATTTCCAACTCTAACACCACTTCATGCTGAAAAGCTGTTATGTTTCAAAACTTAGGTGTAGGATGCTCTGTGTTTCATCGAAGATAGTAAATTATAGGGGTGCCTGGCTGGCTCAGTCGGTAGAGCATGTGACTCTTAATCTTGGGATCATGAGTTCGAGTATAAATAAATAGTATAAATGTTTATATCTTTTTGGGAAACAGGTTTATACAATGAATCCAAAACTATAAAACCATTACTATGGATTGTCAGGAATATACTTCTGGGTACTATATCTAAATAAGTCAATTATTTAAATTCTGCATTCGTTGAAAGATGTTCATTGTGTCATTGTTTATAATAAAGGAAATATATGAGTATGACATGTCTCCCAAATGGAGAACTACTAATTAAATTATAAAACATTAATGAAATGTGCTACGGATTGCCATCTGGAATATATGTAAGGCACAATATCTTCAGTATATAAATGCAGGTGATTAAAGATACGTATGCTTTTACATAAATTTTGGAGGTAAGTCCATGAAATTCAGGTAAGTTTTCTCAAACTTTCGAAGAAGCCATACAAGTGGTCAATATGTTAATGCCCTTCAATAAGTATATCTTATGTTAAAAAGAATCTCTTCTACTTTCCATTTTCAAAATGCTTTTTTCACCACTTGATGGAACTCGCTGTCAGGAATCAATGAGTGCATTTAAATATCTTCTTAGAATGAAAACAATGGCATATGGAGAATTGGAGATGTAGGTTTATTGGTGTTACATTAAGTCTGCAAGCAACGTTCTTCTGAGACAATTTGGGATAGTGTCTTGATGTTGTATCATTTTACTTTTCCAATTTTCTGATTTTTGCCACAGTGCCTTCAGTTCTAGCTTGGCCCATATTACTTCACTTGTAGCTTCTGGGTCCCTCTCTATACTGTGGAAAGTATCTAAATTTGGGGTTCTGCATTTATCCACAGCTTTCTTTTAATTTGTCTTCAATATGCTCTCCCTAGAATCAGACGTCCTGAGATGTGCCTAGTCACCTACTTCTAGCTGTAGCCCTCAGTTCTGAAGGACTCTCATCACTGATCCTCTTTCAAACTCAGGCTATATTCAACATGCATAAAGAGGACTATATTATGATTTGCCAAATTATGGGACCATTATCAGCATGTGAGCCAAGGTCAGGATCTGGAGATCAGAGTGAAAAATAAGTAGCAGGAACTACCTGACTATTAGAACTGAAATTGCTAGGGGCGCCTGGGTGGCTCAGTCGGTTAAGCGTCCGACTTCGGCTCAGGTCACAATCTCACGGTCCGTGAGTTCGAGCCCCGCGTTAGGCTCTGTGCTGACAGCTCAGAAACCGGAGCCTGTTTCAGATTCTGTGTCTCCCTCTCTCTCTGCCCCTCCCCTGTTCATGCTCTGTCTCTCTCTGTCTCAAAAATAAATAAACGTTAAAAAAAAATTAAAAGAAAAAAAAAAGAACTGAAATTGCTAAAAGAGGGAGCAACATATGAATCAGCCAAGAGTCCAGAGTTAGGAATGAAACAATGGAGAGAAAAGCAGATAGCTCAGGATTAAGATTGTTTGTTGTCCTGTAAAGGATTCAGATTCCTGGTAAACAGGTCCTAATACATATTACAAAGCTGGAAAGAGAATCCTAAAAAGGTTTAAGACAGGTGAATGAGCCCATTGCTGTGAAGCATGGCACCCTGGGAAGTGGATTCTCTGCAAACATTATCAGATAGTAAAAAAATACCCCAGTGGTTAGCATACCAGACCTCCCATAATAATCTCCATGGCTAAACACAATCACCCATGTAACATTTGCATAGCAAATCAAATTCATTCTCCAGAAAACAAAGGCTAACAGATTGAAAATTTATTAGCATCTGCTGTGTTGTGATTATGGCTTTTAAAATGATTCACATCACATGTGTAAAATGCACAAATACATTTCACCATTGCAAAATACATGGCATTTTGGTTGTATATAATGAAAGATTTTATCTAACACAGGATGCTGCCTTTTTTTATTGCTCCCTGCCAAGAGAATGCTCGGAATGCTTTTATTGGTTTAATAAAATAATAAAATGAGATTGCACCCAATATGAAAGCCAGAAGGACACCCATCTTCACAAAGGTGGATTAATTGATTTCTCTGGGGACATACATAAACTACCCTTTTGTGAAGTTAACTTTGAGAAGGAGGATCTTTGAGTAATCACATTTTGAGGTATCCATTCTCCAAATAGTTTTACTGTTACAAATAAAAAATACCACCATCCCCCCCACCCCCAACAAACTGAAAGGATTATGTCTTTTCATTGAGTCTACAGGATATCCAAGGCCACTCACATCAGCAGATGAGGCTATGGGAGCTATCCATAGAAGACTCTGGAAGAGTAGCCCCGAGCTACACTATATATTTGGGTTTTACTTACGTTTGTCAGTAAGTAAATCCATGGGAGATGCAGGTCTATAGTGGTTTACACTGCCTAACGCTTTCTGTCTCTCCAAGGAAATTAAATATGTAGGAGAGAATGGCTTTTATTGAAATTAAATGATGTTTATGAAATTATTTAAGTAAATATCAAGGAATGAGGAAAGGTATCTAAGTGGTGTTGCACCACATAGTAAGACTTCAAGTAAACAGCTGCCAAATGAGTGACTAAATAAGTAAATGGTGTGCATAATAGAAAAGTGAATGAGGATTTCTACGGCTGCTGGTAGAGGACACATTTCCTGTTCCTGAAGTACAGACTCAAGACAGGATAATCTTGATTAAAGGCACAGCTTCTGAAGGCAGGCTGCAGGAGTTGAAATTACGAGTTCTGTATCTTATTAACCATATGACTTTAGAAACAAGACTTAACCTCTCTGTGTCTCTCCTCCCATATTTGTGAAGTAGAAAATATTAATAACATCAAATATGATAATAATATCTACTATATAATCTGTGTGATGATTTGAGTTTATTTCAGGTGTCGTGAATACTGTTTGACACATAGGAAACTCCACATGAACATTAGCTATTATTATGTAGAAACTGTAGAACTACCATTTGAGGCTAGATCTATTTCCTAACCTTCTTCCCTGCTACTCTATCACATTAACTTTATGTGAAAATATGCAATAGGTGACCTCTCAAATCATACTTTGCAAACTTGAATGTGTGTATTTCTCTTTTTAAAAAGTATTAGTCATAGAGCAGGAGAGGGGTCACTGAAGTTCAACATTTTATGAACTTCCAAAAGTATCAAAATTTTTATTAAGATTTTATACAGAATCTGATACACTCAACATATAAAGGTTGAACCTTCCTACTTTAAGTGGAAGTAAAGGACCAGGAGCTTTATTTCAATGAGTTCTACCTTTGTTCCTTAGGATAACTTTTGGGGACCTCCCATTTGCCTTTCTAGCTGGGAAATGAACAAGACAACTTCTGTTGTTCCACTTAGAAAGTTGGTGCTCTCAATGGAAAAGTGAAGCCTTACACAGAGCAATAACTATAAAAATGAAGAAACAATAAAAACTTATGGTTTACAATTTAACCCTATTGTACCTAAATGTGCCTTAAATATTAATTTTGAATAGTATATGTTAAAATAATGATGCATATGGAGCGTTTTAAGCTCTTAATAATAACCACTTGTCAGGTTTAAAGAAGTACTATTTAATTTTTTTTAGGTTTAAAATGATCTCCTGACTTAACACTGAATTATCCTGGATTATTTGCATAGAAAATTATATTTTAAAAATCCATTCATTTTTCTAATAATTGTATTGAATTAGCATCTTGTCTGACTTTCAACTTCTCTGCCTTCTGGATCCAAGAATACAGGTCTTCATGGGTCCTGTAATCCGCTAATTTATGTCACTAAAACTGTCTAGACATCTTCTAGATTACAGGGATTTTCTTCTTAGAGACAACTTTTCTTTGAACTCTTTCAGCACATGGTCTCTCCTGCAGTCAGCCTGGAGTCACAATTGTGTTTGGTGACTATGTGATATTGTGATTTATAATAAGAAATATATAATTGGTCTTTTTCCCTGTTTCTGGCTCCTAAAACCCTTGGAATTTCCTAAGTGGTGAGAGCGATAAAGGTATCTTGATATTCACACAAACCCCTTTAACACCACACCTGAGTTTATTTGTAAATCAGAGACGTTTGGAAAACACCTAAGGATGGGGGATGGTTGTCAAGGGAACCAACCTTGTGATGGAGAGTTGGAATTTCAGTCCCACCCCACTGACCTCTGGGGAGGAAAGAGTGGCTAGAGGTTGAATCAATCACCAACGGCTGATAATTTAATTAATCGTGCCCATGTAATGAAAGCTCCATAAAAAACCAAAAGGACAGGGTTCAGAGAACACCTGGAAGGACTGGAGGCGTGGCAGTCTGGAAAGCACATAGAAGTGCCACACCTTTCCTGTATGACTTGCTTGGGCATCTCTTCCATCTGGCTGTCCTGAGCTGTATCCTTTCATAAAAAACCATTAGCTAGGAACTAAAATCTTTCTCTGAGTTCCGGGAGTCACTCTAGGAAATGAATGAAACCCAAGGAGAGGGTTGCAGGATCCTCTGACCATTGGTCAGAAGCACAGGTGACAACCTGGACTCGGTATCTGAATGGGGGTAGGGTAGCAGTCTTGCGGGACTGAACCCTTAACCTGTGGCACCGATGCCATCTCCAGGTAGACAGTGTCAGAACTGAGTTGGATTGGGGGACACCCAGCTGGTATCAGAGAACTTAGTGATAGAAAACACACGCGTGCGCGTGCGTGCACAAACACACACACACACACACACACACACACACACACACACACACATCAGGGTGACCACAAAAAATGTTTGGTATACTTGCCTCCTTATATATTGTGCTGACCACATGTACTGGCTTCCCACTACTCCCTGTAACTGGGTTTAAGCACTCACTGACCACCTTCCACATTAACCGAATCCAATTCCAGGTTCATATCTTTTGCCTATGTCCATGCCCTCCCACCCCTAAGTAGAACTGGACCAAGCCACACCTGAGATGCTCAGAAATTATAAGGGCAGTGGCCATATCCTGAACACCTGTCCTCATTGCTGCATACAGGCCAATTCTTATTGAATAATTAGCCTTCACCTTTTGAGTAATTAAATAGTCATAGGTGAGCTGCCTTAGTAAGTTTATAGGGCTCCCCTCCTGTTACTGAGTCCCTTAGTTTCTTTCAGTCTCTGGAGTATTCGAGGTGATGAGCTCAGGGGGAAAACAAGGTAGGTTGTGTATTTGTGCCCAGGAATTTAATCTATTTACCTCTTCCTCAGAGGCAGCAATGTAAGTGCAGTGATGGAGAGATACAAAGGACAACCCTAGACAGATGGAGAATCAGACTGTAATGAACAAAACTACTTTTCACTGCACCTCACTGCAGTTCAGTTGGCAACACAGCATTTATGCTGTGCTTCCTGTCTGTGATGGCCTCATTCACCAGAAGGGTGCTATGGCTTAAGAGACTTGCAGAGGGTACCTGTCACCAATACCCAAATGGACAGGCTGATAGGCTGATTGAGCACAGATGCATGCATGTGCACACACACACACACACACACACACAAGCACACACTTTCCCATTTCATTTTAAAAATCCAGAGTGAAAACTCCAAACTCTAAAATGTAAACTATTACATCTTAGCTGTTCACTCTTTAGTTATTATTCATGGAGAACTAAAGAGTAACAGAGTAGAACAGGTAGGTCAGCCAATGAGAACAAGGCTGGCAATTAATCCCTTTTCTTTCTTACTCAGTGTGGACCTTGGAGAAGAACCTTTAGGTCAGTGAATGTCCATTTCCATGCTTTCATGAGCTTGAAACTCAAAGCTGGGTGCATTCATTCATTTGAAAACTATTTATTGAGGACCTATTATATGCCAGTCACTGTGCTTAGCACTACAGATACAAAGAAGAAAAAAGGGGACCATCCTATCTTCATGGGGCTTGCAATCCATGAAATCCATAGCATTCCTGTACAGCAGATTTCTGTACTAGTCTTTCAAACATGATATAGACATCAACCTTCTAGATTAGGGAAACATGAAAGCCAGAGATAGGAAAAACTGTCTATCTCACTCCAAGACCTATTTTATTTTAACAAATCTTAAGTGAAGTCTCTCATAACTATGTGTCTTTTATCTTAACCTTTGGCACACTCTATTATAACTGCTTATTTCACCATATTCCTCCCCACTGGACTGTGAGTTCCATGACTATAGGAACTGTGAGTCCCATTCGCCAAGGAACCCCCTGTGGTGATCAGGGTCTCTAGCATAAAGTAGACAATTAATAAATATTTGTTGTACTGTTGAATGAACGACAGTGTAAAGGAAGACATTTTCTTGACTTTACACGTAGAGTTGATTCTTGAACTAGGTGGGGGTTATGGGTGCTGATCACCCTTTGCAGATGAAAATTTGTGTACATTTTTTGATACCCCAAAAACTTTACCAATACCCTACTGTTGACCAGAAGCCTTACTGATAACATAAATACTCGACTAACACATATTTTGTGTGTTATATCAACTATATATTTATATAATACAAGCGAGAGAAAATAAAATGTTAAGAAAATCATAAGAAAAAATACATATATAGTACTGTACTATAAAAAATCTGCATGTCAGTAGAACTGTGTGAAAGTAGACCCACACAAAGCTTTGAGAATCAGCAAATGCACCTGATGACAGGAAAATAATGACCAGCACTTCTTGAATTTTTACCATCTTCCAGACTGTAGCACTTTGGGAATATCGCATCCCAATAACTCTAGAGGGCAGGGTTTTTTTTTTTTTTCACATTTTACAGATTGAAAACAAAGACTAGGCTTCTCCCCAGGGCAGCCACATGGGAGAAAGGCCAAGATGGCAGATGAGTTCGCCAAGGCTCAGGCCACGTGACCTGACAAAGACACAGTCTTTGGGAAGACCATTCACAAATCCCGGCCAAAATCGTTTTTGAGGATGACCAGAGTCTTGCTTTCCATGACATTTCCCCTCAAGTACCAACACATTTTCTGGTGATACCCAAGAAACATATATCCCAGATTCCTGTAGCAGAAGATGATGATAATCAAAGTCTTCTTGGATATTTAGTGGTTATTGGCAAGAAATGTGCTGCTAATCTGGGCCTGAAGAAGGGTTATCGAATGGTGGGTGAATGAAGGTTCACATGGGGCACAGTTGTCTGTTATGTTCACCTCCATGTTATTAGAGGTTGGCAGATGACTTGGCCTCCTAGTTAAGCATGTTTTCGGGATAAGTTTCCCTTCTTTAGGCAATGATCAATATTTGCAAGTTCTAATATGTTAAACAGTACACTTTTGCCTGCATTTGGAGAGATTGGGGAAATAATTTTTAAAAGCCCATACATAATAAAACTCAATGTTGCATGGTTTACAGTTGTTTTTTTTTTAAGGATTAAAATGTAAAGACTTCAAGGAAATCTCCCTGTTCATACAACTACTTAGAAGCAAAGCCAAGATTCAAACTCAGATCTGCTTAACTTTGAATTTTGAGAGCTTATATTCAACATACTGAATATTCTTGAGCTATATAGAATAACCTACTATATAACAAGATGAAATTTAAAGGGAAAAAAAAACATAGGCTTTATGTTTTGATACTCCAGTATGAGTAAAAGGAAGGACTGGCAGAAAATCATATGGAGAAAAATTGTCAAAAGGAAGCAGAATTTAGGGGCACCTGAGTGGCTCAGTGGGTTAGATGTCTGACTTCAGCTCAGGTCATGTTCTTGCAGTTCATGAGTTCGAGCTCTGTGTCAGGCTCTGCGTTGACAACTCAGAGCCTGGAGCATGCTTCAGATTCTGTGTCTCCTCTCTCTGCCCCTCTTCAACTTGTGCTCTGTCTCTCTCTCTCTCTCTCAAAAATAAGTAAACATTAAAAAAGTTTTTTTTAAAGTAAGCAGAATTTGAGTCAGCAATACAACTGTCCTGCCCCAAAGGCTTTCAGAATTAATTATTTAATTAATTAATAAACAGATCATGATGGTAATCTCATTCTTTTTATAGACCAGAGCTAGAAAAGAATGTCTGGACCTGGGCAGCACATGTGTAATGGGGTAAGTGATTTGTCATAAAAAGGATGGGGGTCAGTCTACCCTGAAGTAGAATAGATGTGAACTAAGATATTATAATCACAACCTACCATAGCTGAAGGGCCATCCCAGGCAGAAGCTGCAGACTTGTTTTGCCTGGTCCCAGGGAATAAAATTTGGATATGAATGGAATCCTCAGATAAACAGTTTTCCTTCAAATGAGAAAGAGCCATGGAGAGGTGAAACATGTTGTCCTGAGAGAGCTGTAACTTTCTTTCCCAAGGAAATGTCCCAGGAGACACTGAGAGGCCACAGTTTAAATCACTACAAAGAGGGGGCGCCTGGGTGGCTCAGTCAGTTAGCATCCGACTCTTGATTTGGGCTCAGGTCATGATCTCACAGTTTGAGTTTGAGCCCCACATCAGGCTCTGTGCTGACAGTGTGGAGTCTGCTTGGGACTCTCTCTCCCTCTCTCTCTGTTCCTCCCCCACTTATGCATTCTCTCTCCCTAAATACACAAATAAACTTAAAAACATTTTTAAAAAAGTAAAAACAAATTATTGTAAAGGGCATTGAATTATGTGGTTGGACAGTATAGGGGTCATCAACTACTCAGAATACATACTGCTACCCTCCCATGGAAGCTCATTAAAGGCATCGCTAATCAATCATGGTACATTTTTCATGGTGTTTCCTCAGATTCTTTCCAAACACAGAACTCCAAGAAACCATGTCCGATTAATTAGAGTTGGCATGTGCAATGAAACATTGTTACTCTGCCCATGTTAGGTATACATGGTGTAAAACATGGACCCTCAAGGTGATAAGAATCAGCTCTGGAGCTCTTGGACCTATTAACAACTGCTGATTCCCAGGCTCCATCCTAGCTCTCCTGAAAAAGTATATCTAAGTAAGTTCTGAACCCAGGACTCTGAATATGAGAATTATCTCCAGCTGACTCAGATGTGTTGAGTCTAGCACAGTCTGGCAAACCGGTCTACAGCAACAAGTCATAAAAGATCCATCCCAATCCTTTGGCTCTGTGATTCTTCCGAAATCAAATAATCAAGAACAAAAGGGAGTGTTTATCTTTGTTTATATGTGCAGGTATTACCCATGCGTGCAGTAGCCATGTTTTCTGTGTTTTTCCCATTGATGAAATTTTGTGTGCAAACCATCCCGTGGTGCAGATAGATTTATGTGTGCATCAGTCTCCTGACTTGCACTGACTGGATGAATCACACTACCTGTTAGAGTATAAAAGAGCAAACATTAGTAAAACTGATAATGCACCTGGTGGTGGTGACTCAACCAAAGCAAGCACATCTGTCACGGAGGAGCAGCCTGCCAGCTTTCCACTAGGGGAAACGCAATTGAATAATAATGCACCATACATAAAGCAACTTCAATAACGCTCTCTGCCAAGTTAAATCCCCTTAAGTTGGAAACGTGTGCGTGTATACTGGACAAAAGCACGGTCACATAGTATAAACAGGTCAGAGACGTGTGCTCAGAATACAACATCTTAAAATCATAGGCTCATCCAACAAGCATCAGGCACTGTGTTAAGACCTGAGGGAACGGTGGTGAACACCACAGACACACTCCTTGCACGTTTGCTCCTTCAAGAAGAGTCGTGGAAGCAAAGTACCGTACTGTGTTTGGAAATCAGAGTCAGAGTTAGGGAGGAGGCAAAGGTGAGCTCATGTAGAGTCTTGTAATACCAGGCATATTAAGATATTTGATCTTTAACTTGAGAATGAGAGAGTGGCAAGCCATGAAGAATTTCAAACCCAAGAGTGTATTTTGTATGTAGAAAGACCACTTGGGCTGCACTGTAGAGAACGGAGAGAGGCCAGGACTGGAGGGAAATATGCCCATTAGAAGACTGTGTAGCAGTGGTGCAATGGGGCCACACACCTGGCTGAAGAGAGCTGACCATCAACATCTATATCCAGTTACAAGTTCCGTGATTTCAATTTGGTAGCATGCAGTCAGCATGACAGGAGCATTTACACCACGGAAATTAGCAAATACTACAAAAAATTTTCCTCCTCAGAGAGCTGGTTGTTAATCATTTATCAGCACACCACATCTGTGCCAAGTATATATTTTGTGTCTACACATGGTGTGAATGAAGACATTGATATAAAAGCCTAATTCAGAGGAACTTCACTATGGAAGCTGAACACGGAGAGAGAGTTTTGTTGATGAGAATACCTATCACTTATAAAGGGCTGTACCATTTGCAAGATACATTTATATTTATCTTCTGTTTACCTTTCTTCTTTTGCAAAATGAAGATATTTGTGATCTTTATTTTACAAATAAGGAAAAGTTTAATGGAGATAATAGAATTTTTGAAAAGATTGAATGAGAACATTTACGCAAACACTAAACAGAATGCTGGCTACATATTAAATGCTCAATAAATTTTAGCTATCATTGTTGTTATTATTAGAAACAATTGTTTTGGTATCAAAACAATTCTATAACCTAGACATGTCTGTCTACATTTCCTTAAGGGTGGACTTAGGAGTCAGAGAATTGAAATCACGTGACTAAGACCTAGATTAGAAATAACAGAAGAGGGGTGCCTTGGTGGCTCAGTAGGTTGTGTGTCCAGCCTTTACTTTTGGCTTGCATTATGATCTTGCGGTTCATGAGATCAAGCTCCACTTTGGGCTCTGCACTCCCAGAGCATAGCTTGCTTGGGTTTTTCTCTTTCCCATTCTCTCTGCTCCTCCCCTACCTGTGTGTGCGTGCATGCGTGTGAACACGCGCACAAACACGCACACTCACTCTCTCTCCCTCTCAAAATAAATAAATAAACATTAAAAAAAATAACAGAGGCGCCCAGGTGGCTCAGTCAGTTAGGCGTCTGACTTCAGCTGAGGTCATGATCTCATGGTTCATGAGTTCGAGCCCTGCTTCTGGCTCTGTGCTGACAGCTCAGAGCCTGGAGCCTGCTTGGGATTCTCTGTCTCCCTCTCTCTCTGCCCCTCCCCCACTTGCACTCCGTCTCTCTCAAAATTAATAAACATTAAAAAATTTTTTTAAATAAATAAATGAATAAATAAATAAAAAGAAATAACAAAAGAGTGACCTAAAACCAGAAGTTTTTTTGACTCTTGGTCCAGTGTTATGTCCACAGTGCATGCTGAAGTTTATTCATTCATTTATTTATCCATCCATCTACTCAACAAGTATGTGTTACATACTTACTACATGCAGGTGCTATTATGGAGAAGTCATAATAAGCCCAAAACTATCTTTTCTGTAATGGAGCAAACTTTGTAGTGGTGAATGGCAGAATTAGCACATTAAAAACAAATAACTGTATAATAAATGGTAAGTATAAGTTCTGTGAAGAATAATAAATGACCTTTGTGAAGGAGAGAGTGTAGAGAGATGGCATTTTAGGGAGGGTGGTCCCTGAAGGCCTCTCTGTGGAGACTATTGATGTGACTCCATGAAAAGAAAGGGCATCTTGGGAAGAACCGTCTATATGGAGGGCATGGTAAGTGTGAAGGCCCTGACCTAAGGAGTGGTTGGTATATCTGAGGAGTGATGGAGATCATCGTGACTGAAGCAGAGGCAGCCAGAGAGGGGAGAGTAATAGAAGATAAGATCAAAGAAATAGTCAGGGACCAGATGTTAGAGGCTATTTATAGGTCAAGGCCTGGTCTATGGTGCCCTCCATTGAAATGTGTGCATCGTAATGAATTTACATTGCTTTGAGTGGAAGGGGGCAGATCTGTCACCATTCTGAAAACATTCCCTGTAAGCTCATAGAATCTTCCCATCCGAATGGAGAGGTTGGTTGGTCTCTCTGGATTCCTTCAGTCTCTCAGTCTTAATTTTTATTGGATAAATGTGCATTCATTCATTCATTCACTCATTCATTTGTTCTTTATGTCACTTCACTATGTCCCAGGCATTGTGCTTATCCCTGGGAACAAGTTGGTGAACAAGCAGTAAGGTCCCCAGGACCCTGGCAATTCAATAGGAAATAAAAGCATAATCACAAGTAATAAAGTGCAGAGTGACAAGAGCTATATGCACAAAAATACTCAAAAAAATGCATGTTCCTATATACCCCACAATTCACACTCATAGGTACCCTCATGCAGGCTGTTCTGAAGTACAATTCCGTGACCCACAAGGGTGATACAGCCTGTGAAAGCAGAGCACAGCCTGTTTTGCCAAACATGGAGAAATTAGCAATAAAGACAGGAAAATATTATTTTGTTGTTTTTAACTAAACTCTATAACTGGAATAATATTACCTTTAATGAGGCTGGGGAACTTCCTCTGAGGAGTCTAAAGCCCTTTACCGATGTTATTCCATTAATTCTCCTTGTGTCTGGAACTTGGCACCTGAAGCACAATGCATTATGCAAAACCAAAGTACACTTTGCATAGAGAAAAGATTATGTTTCAATTTTTCCCATGTGCTCAACTTCAAAATACGGCAGATCTGCCATCAGGACATGTTTACTCTCTCTGTGCTCTTGACGTTAAAATCATCCTAGATGGCATATATCTATCTTGTGGTTGGCGTGAGGGTGTGGGCAGAAAGAGAGGAAGAGGGAGAGAGGAGGGAGAGAGAGAAGTTTGGCACGTGTGGGCAAAAATGTACCTGAAATCTTTTATTAGATTAAGGATAAGACTGAGATCGTAGCAACCATTTGATTCAACAAAATTTTATGAAAACCTTCTGCAGAGTGCTATGTGAATTCCCCTACAGTGCTAGATAGATAACTATCTGCATAAGCAAGTAGATTTGATGCACGCATGTGCCCAGTCTGGTGCTAGACAATTTGTAAAAGGAAAATGAGATCAAGACAAGCTCCCTGTTTCAGTCAGGGAGAAATGACTGCCTTACACAAAGCACTGAATTTACAATGCAAAATTAGAGCACGTGCTAGATTGGGCAGTTTAGTATCTAAGTGCTTCTTGGAGTTCAAAGAAGGCAGAAATCAATGCCGACTGGAAGGATAAGAAAATCTTTATGATGAGCAATAGATTTGAACTGATCTTTGAAGACCAAGATGCATTCAGAAGGGTGATTTTGCAATACACTTCCAGAGATTGAGAGGTTGCCTAATAACCTAAATATTCCAAAATTCAGAGCAGACAGAATTCACCCATTCTTCTTCTTCCCTGGGGTTGAGAGGGGCCGACTCCACACCTCATAACTGCTGGGACCCTAGGATTCTTCTCAGCATGGTCAGTATTCCCTGAATAGTGATGTTGAAATGGTCCTGGGGGCTGCTGGTCATCTTCCAGTTCAAACGCCTTGCTACTTTTTCTTCATCTGCCCTGGAAAGCCTCTGTCCCCCACTCTACACTGATTGCCTACCTCCTGCCATCATCTCTATGGCCTCTTGCTCTCCTCATTGTACTTCACTCCTCTGCTCTCCTGATTCAGCCACAGAACCTGCAGAAGCCTGGCCCCCAGTGCTCAGTCTTCTGACCCACAGCCTCTGGGGAAGCCTATGTTTTTCTCCCCTCAAAAAGGCTGAGACAAGGGAGGAGAAGAAAGTGCCATGAAAGAGGAACTTAAAACTGGACATCAGAAGTCATCAAAGCTAAAATTAAGGAACAGGATCACTCCCCGACTTCTCCACAAGAATCTCTTCTTGGTTCCTGGCTCAGTGATTCCTGGCCTGAGACCTATCCTTACCGTCTGTGCCACAGATTGTCTTTGCCACACTGCTTGGACTCAGGCTCCCTGGGGTTGCAACTCAGGGATACTGCTTTCCAGTTGTGAGGATCTGAGCAAGTTTCTTCATCTATAAATGGGAATAGTGGTACCTACTGCAAGGGGTTGTGCTAAGGATGAACTGAATTTGTATAGGTAAAACTCTTAGTAACTGGAACATCTCCAAAAATGTGAGAAGGCTATTAGCTATTAACATTGTTATCTTCACCAAATTTCCAGGCCCTAATATGTTTTTCCTAGGAAACCAAGAGGAACCCAAACTCGCTGTGAAAAGAACTTTTGTACTAATGAATTTGGGTCCCTCAGTTTTGTTTCGCTTTTTTTAAATTTATTTTTTATCATTTTATTTTAAGTTTATATATTTATTTTGGGAGAGAATATACATGCACGAGCATGGGAGCGGCAGAGAGAGAAAGGGAGAGAGAAAGAATCTCAAGCAGGATCCGCACTGCCAGCGGTGAGCCCTATGTGGGGCTCAGTCCCACGAATTGTGAGATCATGACCTGAGCAGAAATCAAGAGTTGGATGATTAACCAACAGAGCCACTCAGACGCCCCTTAATTTTTACGGGTTTTTAAAAATGATTTTATATTCTGAGAAGTATTTGCCTACCCCATATTCTTAAAGATAGTCTCTTTTTTTTCCTGGAAGTTTATAATTATTGCTTGTACTTTAAGTCCGTGGTCCATCTGGAATTATAGCTTGTATATGGTATAATGTAGGTACCATATTTTTCACTTGCCTATCCAATTGTTCCAGAACCATTTTTGGAAGATACTCTCCTTTTTTCACTGAATTGTTTTGTGTCCCTGTTGAAAATTAACGAACTACATATAAGTGGGACTCTTTCTGGTCAGGTCCCTCAGTTTTAATGTGTCCCATTGAGGGGATACCAGTCCTCCTTCGGTCTCATAATCTTTCATAAGATCCATTTAAGAGTTTTCAGAAAGAAAAAAAAGAGTTTTATCTCTAAAAGAAAGACAGCCACTTAATTGTTTTTTTTCTCCACACCAGAGTTCCGTAGAGGTCAGTTGTTTCATTTTACAGATGAGGAAACTGAGGCCAAGAAAGACAAATGTAATTTGCCAAGGCCCCCCATATAATTAATGGCCAAAACAAAACTAGAAACCTGATTTTTTCCTCCTTTCTTTAAATGTGTGTCTCTTTCTGGCGATGCACCATTATTATATCTTGTTCGAGCATGAAAATACCTCCACTTGTTTTGAAACCAAAGTAGGCTAGATTCAGAGCATGAGTGTCTAATGTCTTAAATTATATTTTTTAAGGTTTTTGAAGACCACCTACCAAGACAACCTTAATATTTCCCTCAGCCTCACTAAATTCAGACAGGTTTCTTCCTGAGAACAGATCCCAGACTTCTCTTTTCTTAGAGCATTTAGTTTAGAAAATGTAATTACAAATTCTTTCTGTGTCCCTCTGAGATGTAAATCTTCCCCCAGACTCTTTCCATTTGCAGTTCAGGAATATATTCCCTCAATTACCAGGAAGCCATTGCTTTGAAACATAATCATCTAGGAGGATAGCACCCCATCTCCCAGTCTCTGTGGGGTGGTAGGAACCAAAGTTCCATAAGGGACAAACCACACCCCCCCACCCCACACACATGGTCTAATCACCTTGAGGAACCACCGCTCAATGTGCTCCAGTAATCTTCCATTAACTCTCCTCAGTGCTAAAACAAACAAACAAAAAACAAAAAACAACAACAAAAAAACAGGCCCTGCCTTTTGTTTCAGCAAAGCTGTGCTCAGTTCTGTACTAGAGTCTGTCACCTGTTACAGTAGACTGAATAAACTCTGTAGTGCTATTTTTAACAACTGTCAGGTGCAACTTTACTGAGAGGCCATAGGATTCAGGACAAAGGGTTGCTCCAGCCCAGCTTCCTCCTTTGTTTGGGAAAGCACAAGCAAGTTAACTGGAAGCAGACCAAATTTTGCCGATTCATTTGCATTTAAATAGCCCAAATGGCATTTTACCAATGGTAAGAGCTATTTGATGTCCAAGAAGGCTTTGGAGCCTTTTAAACTTCAAAACAGAAGGTCAGGATTGATCAGCAGGAAAAGAAACTCAGTGCTAAGTGGCCAAGTTGAGTCCCAAGCTTCTGACCTAGGAAGCTGGTTTCAGCTTGAAGCCTGGGGGCAGTGAATCTCACAAGCTCTTGGTGCAGGAAAAGATGGCCAGGCCTGGACTGGGTAAGGGTGGGTTGGGGTCTTACTTTCTAGGCTGCTAAACTACAGCCTCCTGTCCCCTTCCTTAATTTGCTGGGAAACACATACTTTATTTACCAACAAATTAGTGTCTTGAGCATTAAGTTTTTTTATTGCTATTGTTGTTTTGTTTTGTAAAATGTGGACAGTGTTAAATTAATTATCAAGGGAGCCTTTAGACTGAGGTGGCCCTAAAGTCATGGTGGCCTACATAAGCAAACCAAAACCTCAGCCCATAAATGCCTCAACGTTACGAAATTGAAACCTAAGGACAACTAATCCTGAATAGCCAATAAGGCTTTAAGCTATAGCCAATGAATGATTTTCTTTACTTCGTTCCTGCCTTTTCTCTGTCAATGTCTTTCCCAAAGCCCCTGTCCATGATGTGTTCCTCGCCACTTCTGGTTTGGTTCTGCCCGATTCCGATCAATAAACTCTTCAAATTTCTGATATACCTCATTTTATCTTTTATTCACTCACATCTTTTCTTATCTCATAAGATTAACAGAGAATAACAATGATGCTTGCTGGAATGATGATGATGATGATGATGATGATGATGATGATGATGAATCCACCAATTTGTTATGCTCATTCTTGATGTTTTGAAGACCCTGGAGCCCAGGACCAAGGGTGACTCTAGTCCAGCCTCCTCTTTTGTTTACAACAATCCTATGAGTTCTGTTTTATTCTTTCAGTAAAATAAAACTGAGGCACAGAAAGGTTGAGTAACCCATCAAAGGTCACACAGCTGGTAATAGTAGGACCAGAATAAAACAGGCATACTGGCTCTGGAGAGTTAATAATATATATAAAATATTAAGCTAGCTATTTTGTGTATAAGAGGAACTCAAAAAATTGGTAATATCATTATCACTAAAAATAGTAAATTCCAACTGTGCCCTTGTCAGTACTGACTTTTCACACCAAACACTGTCTTTGACTTCTAACTTGCTATCTAACCTTTGACCACATTAACTTTTCTGCTGTCCCTCTCCACGCAACTATCCCAACCAAACTTTATATCTGAGTAAGACTTTTCTATTGACACAAGTTTGACCCAGCTCTCCAACTCAAGTCATGCCTTCTTTGCTGATCAAAATATACAACACAACAACAAAAGAAACAGTAAACAAGTCAGAAAACAAATGAAAAACAAAAACAAAAAACAATGGGAGTGAGAAATCTGCAAAATCAGAGAACATGGGAAAATAATAAAAGGTTCACCCTCAGTGCCTGACAAGATGCAATCAACCTTAGTGCAAAAGAAAAGGCATGGGCACAAGTCTGGGGACAATGGAGGGCAAAACAGGGCTGGGGCGTGATTACACTAGCTGCTGGGGCATGGATGTAAGCAACTGGGGCCATCATGGTGAAAGACGATGCGGGAAGTGGGATGTGAGAGACGTCCCGTGGAATTATTGAACACCACGCTAGACGCTGCAGAAAAATACAAGCATTGCTCTCTCAAACACAAGACATTACCCAGATTACCATAGCTGAAGGGGAAAGGCTTAGCTGCTCAGGTGCTAGTCTAACCTGGCAGGTCATTTACCTTTCCCACGCTGAAATCCACTATGCATTTATTTGCCACCTGCCCATTCTCCCTATATTTACAGTTTATCTTGTCTTGCTTCACAGAATAACAACTCAAAAGCAAGCCTTAAAAATCATCTCATTACAATCTTCGTTTACCAGTAAACGCAATTTAGTTTAAATATGGAAAACCAGTAAGTTAACCAAGGTCACACAGTTTCCCAGTGGCAGAGCAGGGCAACAAACAGGGTCAGGTTCTTTTAGGAAAGGGGATGGATGAACACCTTGAAATGGTTTGCACTGTATTTCAGGAACTTGCTTTGTTTTTCTCAATGAAATCCATGAATCAAATATTTTAAGAACCACTGTTATGAGTTTTTCCACAAAGAGCTTCAGAGGTGCAAGTAAATTGCATTTAGACATTATTGTTTCCATTGACTCATTTAAAAGCCATAATGAGAGAAGAAATCTGAGAAGGAAACAAACTAAAATAAAATAAATAACCTTCCTCCAGTTCCTTTAGTCCACTGACTAGGAAAGATATCGTTTCTAAAAACAACATAGACCAAAAAAAAAAAAAAAAAAAAGAACTGTTGCTGATGCTGCAGTTAATTGCAAATGATTCCACTACCCAGCATCTCCTGCTCTGAATGCTTAAGCACCTGGGCCATCTGCTATCAGACCCTCTGCAAACTCACCACTGTATGACATCGCTCCTGGCTGCCTGTGGTAAGGGAAACAAAGGTTTTACCTGGGTTATTGCTCCTCTAAAAAGAATTTCAACACTACCACAAAAGAAAATAGCAGCTAGAAAAACGATGGTTATAACACTGTGTAAATGAAAAGGATTGCCTGATCCTCTCTTCAAACCCAACTTGCAGAGAGAAGGCTATAATCACTTGTTTCTTTAGAGTGTTATGCAAAATGGGGGAAAACATTTTCTTGTCTTGCCTTGTCTTTTCTTTTCTTTCTTTTTTTTCTTTCTTTTTGGTGCCAAAAGGTGATTTTATGAAAGCACGGGGACAGGAGTGGTGGGCACAAAGAAATGCACTGGGGTTGTGAAGAGTGACTGATTGTATACTATGGAGTTGGGGGAAGTAAAGGCAAAAGGGAAGCCTCCGGAAAGACTTTCATATGCTAAACAGGGCTCTTAAGATACCTGAGGCCTTGCTATGGTCAAGCTAAGGTTGTTTCCCCTCTAACATTTTCATGGATTTACTCAGAGAATAGATTACTACTACTACTACTAAATATATGCAAGCAGAGACACTGCAAAGATGTAAAGAAATGAAGCTAGAAATTGGGGGTCACATATGAGAATGCAAAACTAAGAATGATGATATAGGAAGCTGAGTTTGAAGTAACATCTGATGTATTTATTTATTTGTATGCATTCATTTCTTTAAGAAAAAAAAAATCTGGGATCCTTCCCTTGTAGCGAGTAGATTCTGTGCATGTGTTATTTTTATAGGCAATCCTAAGTCAGCGCAATGGGCAGCAGGCACTCATGCCAGAGTTTGGAAAAAGAAAGTTCATAAAATGGTTTAGCTATGACAATAGAGTGATAATCAGCAAAAGATATATTAATACAGTTTTTTTTCCCAATGGGGAAAATGCATATTATTATAGATTTTTTTCTAGGTAGATTCCATTGCCTCCATTTTGCAGAGGAAGGAATGGAGACTTTGAAGGAAGGTAAACAACTTGCCCAAAGTCACACAGCTAGTATCCTTATAGAGGGAGCATTTAAAACCACATCTGTCTACAAAGCCCAAGTACATCCAATGACACGTGACTGCCTCCCAACATTACCTACAACGTCTCCATCTATTGAACTGCCTTTTTTTGCCTTTGCTTATAGTTTCCCCTCTGAAATACATTTCCTATACCACATTGTAGTTATTCAACTGTGTCCCATCCTTTGAGACTTGCTTCAAAGTCCATCTCCTTTGCAGAGCTTTATCCAAATGTCCCCAATTACTAGCCTCATCTACCTTTGAATTCTCATGTGATTTTATATCTACATTTCTTACCATTTTCTTTTTTTCTATTCAGTACCATAGCTAATTATATAAATGTCAATCTCTTCCCTGAGACAGAAAACTCTTATTTTGCTTTCTAAACCTTACTGTATCTTAAACTGCAACTTACACTAGGGAGAGATTATATAGTATATGAACAAGCCCTTTGCCCTTTGTATCAGAGCGACTGCAAGTTCCAGATCTACCACACTACCTAGCACCATGCAAATCAGTCAGCATCTATGAGCCTTATTCTCCTAATCCCTATAACAGAGAATAAACAATGAATCTCTTCCTCTCACTGTTAGTGTGAGAATCAGGCTAGTTGAATAGGTAGAAATACTGGGTTTTTACCAGGGTTGAAGGAGTATATTATTTAACATATATGTTTGGCTGCTCCAAGAAAAGGACCACAAGATAAAAAGGCATTAGGAACATGGAAGCTATCAAGTGACCAGACAAGCATTTCAGGTTGGCAGGGACTGTACTCCAAAAAGTTACACAAGGACTCGGGTTCCTTGCGTCTTCTGCTCCTTCATTAGTGCTGTCCTTGTGTGTACATTTGGAGCTGTGGCACAGGTTCATCCACATTCCGGATGACAGGAAAGTGAAGGTGTGAAGTCAAAGCCACCTATTTTCACTGAAGGCAAGTGAGGCAGAAGTCACAACACATCATTTCTTCTCGCATCCCATCGTCAATAACCTGGTGTCCATTGGTACACCTAGCTGTAAGTCACTGTAAAACTCTAGCTGGGTGGCCATGGGTCCACTGTGAATTAAATTATTGCAAAGGAGAGAATGGATTTGGGTGGGAAATAAGCAATTTCTGCCAGAGGGAATATAGAAAAATAAAATGAGCACCAATAATCATTAAGGCATGAAGACCCAATGTAGATGTCACAGGCACGTTTTATTCTGCAAACCTTTCAGTACAGTTCGATATGCATAATGAAATTAAATGCTTTAGAGAGATGATTTGAATATGCTAATTGTGGGCAGCACAAACAGATCTTAAACTGTCATGAAGTACAGCTATCGCTTATAGTATACAATCAGTGCAGATGATACCACACAGTTCTCAGTACCTGGACACCTTTGGTAATCTTCAGGGGATGAGAAAGTCCCAATGTTGCCCAATTCCATATTTAAGTGATCAGTTCTGGCTATTACTCACATGGAATTCGTTACTAGGAAGAAATTTAAAAAAACACTTAAGTTAGATACTAAAAAGAACTCCCTAATCAAAAGTATTGAGAGATACTAACACTTTCTTATTGGAAGGTACACAAGTTCCTCCTCTGGATAGAGGCAGGAGAACTGAGGGGACTATCTCATGATAACCTCATATATAACAAGGCTTTAAAACAATAAGCAGAGATCTGAGGCTGATGTGATAGAGTTTTGGGGGAGCCTCCAATAGAGCCTGGAAAAATGAAATGAGAGTATCTCTCCTACAGCGGTAATAATCGGTTGTTATTTCTTGTTTATTTCCAATGAAGATACGCTTTTTGGAAACTGTGTTGTAAATTTTAATTATTAACGAAACTAATAAAAATATTTATAAGAAAGCAACTATAAAGTAAATGAAAGAGCACGCCAACAAATTAGCATTTAATTACCAAACATTGCAAGAGGCAGCTAAAGCAGAGTGCTGCAGCTGAACAAGGCAATGGGGGTAGAGTTGAGTGTGAACTCTTCTAAGGATGGGCATCATCCACATGGAGCTATCTTGAGATTTGTTCCAACAAACAACAAGGGGAGGGTGAGGGAAGGGCCAGGAATCCTGCTCGTGTTAATCTGCAGGCAAATAAAATCTTTACAACTCAGTGCCAAAGATGTACTCCATGTAATTTATCAACTAGAACTAACTTTATATCATGGAACCTTCCTGCTAAAGTTAAAGAATCATCCAATCACTCTATGACTATGGATAAGACACTTAGCCTTACTGAGTCTCTAGACCTACATTCTTGGAAAGTGAGGATAGTGGAGGCAATGTAGGTAGTGGTGGTGGAAACTGACAACAATGCTTTCAAATATACAAAGGCCCTAATATTTTGGGCCTATAATCTTCTCAATCTAGGATGCTTCACATTGAATAAACCAACTGGCAATTAGAAACTGGTCCAAAGATCTGGTCCAACACACTACTGCATAAACTCTGGTCTGGGCTCATGGGTATTTCAAACTGTGATGATCAGGAGGAGAACTTAGCAACTACTGCTATGTGGTTGTGTTTTTCTGGAGGTATCTCTGAGGAGGGAGCAATTGTTTCTACAGCACTATAAGCAATTAACAACTTCAGCTCTGCTTTCTGCCTCCTTCAAAACATGGCACCATCATGTTTAATTTGAACATCTTTGGCCAGATATCAACCTCTCTGTGACTCAGTTTTCTTATCCATAAAATGGACACAATAGTGCTATTCTATAGGAGTCTTGTGAGAATTTGAAGTAATAGCTACGAAAATGTCTACTGCATTGTCTGTTCCTTAATAAGCACTGAGTAATAGGGGCCTGGGTGGCTCAGTTGGTTAAGCATCCGACTTCAGCTCATGTCATGATCTCATGGCTTGTGAGCTGAAGCCCTGTGTCGGGTTCTGTGCTGAAAGCTCAGAGCCTGGAGCCTGTTTCAGATTCTGTGTCTCCCTCTCTCTCTCTCTGCCAATCCCCCACTCATGCTCTGTCTCTCTTTCAAAAAAAAATAAACATTAAAAAATATTGAAAAAAGTAAGCACTGAATAAATCCTTGTTATGATCACTTCAGTTCTCATTGACTGTGACTCTAATCTAGAGATACCCCAACAGATAGATGGAGCACAGGGGAGTCCTTATTTAGAAAATTAAGAATGTAATCAACCATAGGGTGATTTCTTAGGCCTTAGCAAGGCCCTCTATAAAAATGTATGCTTTTCCTGAATGTCCTCCCAGCTCACAGTAACCTCACCTTCTCTGGAAACTAGCTCTTTCTCCAAGTCATGGAGCTAGGCAACTAGTACCCATATTTGAACAGTTACTCTGTTCACCATCCCCACATTTCTTTGTCTATGGGATGACAATCAGGTCTATGATAAGCCATTCCAATCTTTTGTCACTGAATTGTGGAACTGAGATTGAGGATCTCCTAGCGGTTGGTCCTACAACGTAAAAATTTGTGAGCTGAAGTATGACCTTATTTTCTACTATGTGGGTCAAGGAACTGAAAAAAGAGAAAAAAAAAAGCAGAAATCAATGATAAAATAAGAAAAGAGAGTCCTGAAGACTTTCTAGGTTCTGTGTCTAATTCCATGGTTTCCAAATCTGCATGCCCATTAAAATCAGCTGGAGATTTCTTAAAGTCTCCAAAGTCTAGACCACACTATAGACTAATTAAATTATAACCTATGGAGATGGGCTACAGGCATTAATATTGTTAAATCTTTCAGAATGATTGCAATGTACAGATATGTTTGGAAACACTGTTCTAGTCCTTCCTGAGAATCCATTTATAGAACTGATCAGGGGTTACATAAGCCATTCCAATATCTTTATAATAAATTCCATTATTTTTGTTTATGCTATCTGAATTTACTTATTTTACTTGAAAGTAAAAAAACACAAAGTTGAAATTTGGGAATCATATACTTTGTCAATACTAAACAGGGAACTAGACAGGGATTCAATTGTACAAACTAGCGCACAAGGTGGGAATTTAACTAATACTTTGAGTTTTAGTTATATACTACTACTACTGCAAAAAAATCCTTAAAGTTGCATTCAAAGACATATAAAATGGGGTGCCTGGGTGGCTCAGTAGGTTAAGCATCTAACTCTTGATTTCATCTCAGATCATGATCTCATGGTCCTGAGATCCAGTGTTGCGCTGGGTGTGATGCCTACTTAAGATTCTGTCCTTCCCTCTCCCTCTGCCCTCTCCCTGCTAGTGTGTGCTCACTCTCAGTCTCACTCTTTCTCTCTCTCTGTAAAAAAAAAAAAAAAAAAAGACATATAAACACTATAATATGGTATGTATAATTGGGTAAATAAGAAATGGAGATAAACCTCAGATCCTAGTAAACCAGGCATCTTTTAATGATATCCCATTAGTTTCTTCTGAGTTTCCTCGTAGCCAACCAGAAAAGGAAAACTAGTTTAGTCAACCAATTGCATTTACATTTGAAAAGCAAATTATCTGGAAGTACAAATGTTCTTGGTATGAAAAGCATACATGAATTTCTTCCTTAGGTCCCTGTTAAAAAGAGGCAATGAATTTGGAAGCATGGTCAAGAAAACATGGCAGAACAACAAACACAATAGGTGAGACATAATGTTAGGCCAGAACAACAGAAAGGAAAAGCATGCTGAACCAAAGCAAAGAGTCCAAAGAAGGTTGTAGCCTATTTAAATCACCCTCTTTCTATGGAAAGGACCAACACCCTTCCCCAATGTTGACAAGAAAACCATGTATTTGGGAACAAGGACACGAGCAAATCCTGAAACTATTCATTCACAAGTGCCTGCCCCATTGGATGTTTCCCATTTCTGGAGACTGCCTCCCAGGGTCAGACTGAGCAAGTTTTACCTTCTGTTCCATTAGCTGATTATCTTACCACCTACTCAATTCCAGCTCCTTTAAATTTCCTGTTTACTCAGTGAATGTCCTCTGCTTAGAACCTCCCTGGACGTTTAGAATCCTCAATGAAAAGGTTACAGCATTGCTTAAAGAATTCCAAACACTAGTCATTCAAGTGTACACAGGCATCATGGGTGGGAGACAAGGTTAAAATGCAGATTCCTGAATTGTACTTCCGGGGATTTGTTTCAGTTGGTATTCAACGGGCCATACAAATCTATACTTTCAAAAACATTACAGATAACATTGATTCTGGTGGAACCTGCACTAGACTTGGAGAAGCCTGTCTTAGGAAGTTATCGGAGTGTATCCACTACTTTTATGCCTTTCCCTTCTTTATCCCCACCTTCATATTTCCCAAACATTTATTGCATTCCTCACACCATACTAGGTCCTTTGCCATAAGTCAATTGAATACATTTTTCTAAAAACACCTTGTGGTAAATATTGTGTCCCCCATTTTATAAGGGAGGGAACCAAGGTTCAGGGATTTTGAAACTTAAATAAGTATTTCAAGGACACAAAAGATACTGGAGTCATGAAGATTTTTAAAAATAGACTTTTTCTTTTAAAAGGAAAGGATGGGAATTAGTTGCGTAGGAATTCCAGTAGCACTGGAATAACACTAAGCTAAGATAGTCAATAACTCATGCCTCAGTTTCTCTATTGTCAAATTAGAAACAACACAGGCTTTAAATGAAGTTAGAAGACTTGAGGGGAAACATGGTTTCCAGGTGCAAAATATGATTAGCATGTCAAGAAGCATAACAAATTGATCAAACTGCTGGTTAGACACCCAGAGTTCTCACAAAACATCATCTTGCTGCACTAAATGCCAATCAATGAGGATTAAGTGGATTGAATTTTCCTTGGAGAAACGTGAGCTTTTAAAATGAAAAGGAAAAACCTTAGACTAATAGCTACGAAGGGTTTTGCAGACACAACACTAAGGAAATCAGTCATTTGATAAACTTTCTATTATCAGGGAAAGCATGGAGCTCAGAATCATGGAAACTTTGAGTATAAACTCTGGAATAAACTTACAATGTGAAATATCATGATTCCTAAAACAAAATCCTCAGTGTCTCCTAGATACAGGAAGGCTAAAATTAATCTGATCATTTCCTTAAAATTTCCATTTTATGTAAATATATCTCAGTGGGATATATAGAAGAGATATAATACAGTTATGTGTATACTATATATAACACATATACACCTATGTATACAGTTTATATATATATATATGTATGTATGTAACATTTTCTCTTTCTGTGTCTCCATAATGCAAATGCAAGCTTAATACTATGATTAATAATTGAGGTTGAATTGATGATACTCTCAAAGATATATTTCACATTTAAAGGGATATTTGATAAGAATTAGGTGGTCATCAGACTTCTGGCAGGAGAAAGGAAACTTTCATTTTATTATAATTCAGGAACAGCACA
This sequence comes from Panthera uncia, assembly GCF_023721935.1. Classification (NCBI taxonomy): domain Eukaryota; kingdom Metazoa; phylum Chordata; class Mammalia; order Carnivora; family Felidae; genus Panthera; species Panthera uncia. The sequence goes on along the minus strand of NC_064807.1, from coordinate 75,757,262 downwards.
TTATTCTCAACCACTCCTGGACCATTAAATTTGGAAGGGCGGACCACACAAGAGTTGAATTCACTGTTGAGCCCATTTGGATTGTACCAATACAGGCTTTGATTTATCTTTATCACATAGTCCCTGAACAAAGACCTAAAAGTAATTAAAAGGTACCAGGGTGGATCTTTAAGGCATTCTAGAAAACAGTCACCTTGCACAAACCAATAAAAGCAATTCCAGGTAGGGGCACCTGGGTGGCCCATTCGGTTGAGTGTCTAACTTTGGCTCAGGTCATGATCTCGTGGATTTCATAGTTGCTGTCAGCATGGAGCCCGCTTCAGATTCTCTGTCCCCCTCCCCACAGTCCCTCTCTCTCTCTGCCCACCTCCCCCCCACTGGCACTCTCTATCTCAAAAATAAACACTTAATTTTGTTTTTTTAAAGCAGGTAATAAAGAGGCAGTGTAGAAGAATCAGATATTAGTTTGGTTGTAGTTCTTGTCCCCAGATCTTCACTGTCTCCCCCTGACTCTGGCCTAAGGACCTATTTCACAGTAAGGAGGCAGCATGGTAGCATTAGCCAGATATTAGTTTAGTTATAGTTATTGTCCCCACATCTTCACTGTCTCCCCTGATTTTTTGGCCTAATGTCCCGTTTTCACAGATAATCTTTGCTACTTCCTGGTCTGAATTGTTCACAACTTTTCTTTTTGATCTAATGGCTTCAATTGGCTACTGTCAAAATCTTGCTTTTCAGATCACGGTCTTCATCAAGATATTTCTTTCTTGTCTTTATCCTGAATGTTCCTGCCTCTGTATTGCTTAGACTTCATACTCAAAAACTGATTAATTAACTCTTTGAAGTATGCATATTTATGAACACTTCAGGGATCTTTAGAGGACTCTGTGGGGATACCACTGTGAGCAAGATTAAAATACTGTCTACCCCCATGATTTTTACAGCCACAGGAAGGACAGAACATGAAGTAATGCATTCCCAATAGTGTGTTACCCAAGTGGTAGGAAGGGTGCCAAGAAGCTGACCCTGACACTCTACTGGGGTCAGAGAAGAACTCCTGAGAGAGGTGAGGTTTAATCCAAGAGTAGAGAACAGAGAGAAGTAGGGTTAGTAGAATAAGTGTTCAGGCAGGGAAAACTGCACATATTCAAGCCTGGAGGTGAAGGGAGTTGTGTCTGAAAGCTGAGAAGAAAACTGTGTGGTGTGGCTTAGGAAAAAGTTTCAATTAGAGAATTGGTTGAGATGGTACTAAAGATGTGGGTAAGGAACAGATCTGGAAGGGCTTTGACATCCATTCTATGAAATTTAGGTTATTCTGAGGGAAAGGAGGGCCTGTGAAAGTATTTTTAGTAGGGTCAGGAAAGATGGTAAGAAACATCATTGGAAAAATCATTCTTGCAGTATACAAGAATAAAAGGCTTCCTCTTCTCCTATCCTGCAAGAAGCAATATTGAAAGAGATTCAAACAAGTATCATTGTGGAAGGGGCTGATCTACACTGAAGGCTAGCCCACATGTTCTCCTTGGCTACTGTTAAAGAACAATGACTTTGGACCCAGCATGGTTTTTCCATCACCATTCAGGTGACAAGACTGGGAAGACCAAGTAAGTGCCACCCCAGAACAAGAATGATCCCCAGGAGATATGCCATCCCTTATATAAGCAAGCAAGAAAAGACTGAGACAGGAACCAAAAAACAGACATTTTATATATCATGCCAAAGACCGCTGAGGCTAAGTAAAAATCTAAGAAATGTCATCCATCATCCATCCAGGCAATTGTCTGCTCTGACAGCTTATGCAGGGACCAAGGACATACTGCTAGAAATCTTTGGAGGAGGGGTACATTCTGTGCCTCTGTGTCCTGAAAAGCAAGCTTTAAACTGGGACACCCTTCAATTTCTCATCGGCAAGGATCTATTTATTTAACAATCATGCAAGAGTTTTCTTAACTGTTTTGAATTTTTAATTTGCACTTGAAATAAGTATGAAAGTTAGCATGGGTTAGCCCAGTAGATTTCAAACAAGGATTTCCAGATCCCAGGCTTTGGGGAATACATTTCATTTCCAGAGCCACCAAGAACTCCTACGATGAGAAAAATTCCATTATTTCAGTTCTCATATTGGGGTTCAGTAGATAATATATTTCATTGAAGAAACAATTCCACTATTTGGGAGAAAATCATAGAAAGAATAGGTTCATAAAAAAGTAAAAAGAATCAGAAGACTTGAATTTAATTAGCTGGATGATCTTTAACAAACTCCTTCTCCTCTCTGAGTCACAATTTTCTCAACTGAATATTGAGGGATGAAAGTAGATAAACTCTACTATTCTTTCTAGTTTCAAGATTTGTGTATCTATTTTGAAAGCTACAGGAATGCAAAATAAAAGTATACCTTCTTATTTCCTAGTGTGTCCTTTCCTAGGAGAAATTCTAATATTATTCTTTACTTCTGAAACACTCGTTTGTCTTGAGCTCCTTTCAGTCTCACAGGTGGTCTGTCTTTGCTTCATGACATTATTCTCTTTATTCCAAAATATAGAAACACATTCATATTTTTCAGCCAGCAATTCTTAAAATAAGGTAAAATTCTGAGCTTGTTTCCCAGGACTCTCCATATACACTCAGGCGTGCGTGCAACTTCAGACCCCAGTAAGCCCATTCATACACTTGTCGTAAAAGAATTTTGTCTAACTCCACCCTCTGGTGCATTAATTAATCAAATATTTGTAGACTCTCAATTAATGGCCACACACCTCTTTAGACTCTAAGGATGTCAAATAAACAGACGCCATTTTTATATAGGATTGATTTATCTAGGGGCTCACAAGCCAGAGAAAAAGATCTGTAAACAAGTCAAAAGCTGAAGAGTGGCAGCTATGGTGATAAAGAGGTTAGACGAGGGTACTGACGTATGCAGAGTCATACAGATAACAAGATTCAGAGCCAGCGGCCCAGGTCTGTTGACTCTGCCCAATTTACTTTTCCTTTCATCCAAAGATCACTAAAGCTGCTAACACTTGGGTTCTACCTCTTTCTCTCGGAAGGACATTGGAGGCTTTAGAAGACATTTGCTAGTCCTTGACTGGGAGCATTAAGACACTAAATTACACTGACATGGTCCATAAATCACCAAATGAGTGAGATCCAGACAGTGGGCCAGTGTCAATAGGTTGCATCAAGAATGACAGTCGCCAAGATCAGGTTGGAGATATGCCGGCTACATATGGGGTCCAGCTAAACATCTGAGATGCTTCTTGTTTGTACACTGCTTAGGAAAGAAGAGGGAGGAAGGCAGTTCTTCTGCAAATTATGATGAGGACAATTATAAAACCAGTTTGGTTCAGGGAGTCAAACCCCCTGACTTCAAATAACATGCCCTGCTGTGTACTTTGTGACCTTGGACACCTTAATTCACTTTTTTAAGCCCACTTTATAGGGTGAGCCTACAGACTGAATGAGATAATTTGCAGAGTGCTTAGCTTAGCACTTAATAGAGTGTTCAGAAGATGTGAAGAGCATATAATTATAACAATCATTTTTTAATCTCATTTTGATTTCGCTCATTTTAGTTTACAATATCTCACTGGAGGTGGGTGGGAGACATGTACTCCAAGTATATTTCATCACTGACATTGTTAAAGAAGACAAAATTTCATTCAGTTGTATTACTGTCTTTAAATTCTCTGCAAAGAACATAATAGCTATCCCCTCTACTTGGGATAGACCACTCACATCATGGCACATCATGGAAATATTTTTTCATCAATATTCATGATTTGTTCTTCACACCAAACCTGCTAGTTAGGCAGAAGTATCTTCTTTTACAAATATTACAACTGAGGCATTGAGGGATAAAGTAATGATAGTAATATTATTAATAAGAATATAATGGTTACTGTTTGATAGTATTTACTCTATGTGCACTATGGCACAATCCACTTAAAATGTATTTCTACAATAAACTCTCACATAAACCCTATGAAGTAAGTTGCTTGTTACTCCTTCTGCAGATGAGGAAACTAAAGTTCACAGAGATTAGTCATTTTGCTGATGATAAGGGTGAAGCTGGAACCCAGGTATAAGTCGGTCTGGAGTTTCAGCTTCTCAGTCCTGAGAATGTTTCTCATTACCCAGTAACTCAATGGCAATGCCACATTTTGAATCAGGTTTCCTGCCTCTTTCTGCTTAGATATCCAGTCTTGGGGTATATTAGATAGCTAGGGTCCCCACAATGAAATAACACAGAAGAATTGCTTAAAGAACAGAAATTTATTTTCTCACACTTCGGGAGGCTATAAGTCCAAGATCAACGTGTCAGCCCTATTGGTTTCTTCTGAGGTCCCGTCTTTGTGGGGTGGAGATGGCCATCTCCTCCCTGGGTCTTCATATGGTCTTCCCTCTGTGTCTGTGTCCTAATCTCCTCTTTTTACAAAGCTTTCAGTCATATTGGTATACCATAACGACCTCATTTTAACTTAATTGCTTCTTAAAAAAATTCTATCATGTTCTGAAGTACTGGGGGTAGGATTTCAACATATGAATGAGAGACACAATTTAGCCTGTAATATGGGAACATTAACTTTTATTAGTCTTTGGCCACCACAGTCTCTCTGTCAAAGGCAATGTTCTAGCTATTGCAAATATTCCCTTATTGTACAGAAAGCATCAGCTGTGACCCCAAACAAAAGACAATGTCAGTTCTCGTAAAACAAGTAGTGGTCTTGAATGGAAGAGGTTTAGAAAGGTTTGAATAGAAAAGTGAAGCCTTGAAATAAAATAATTTGATACACAAAATCATTGTTATAAGCAAATTTACAAGCATTAACTTAGTTGAATTTGCAATAATGCTACGAGATAATTACTATGATAATATGCTGAGAAAGGGTAAAAACTGTCACAATTATTCTCCATTGAAATACTTGACTTTGATAGAAAATAAGCTTTTCATTGACCAAGCAAATACTGAGCACATATAATGCGTCAGGCACTGTGCTAGATGCAGAGGTGTCGAGGACTTTTGAATATGGACTACTTCAACAGGAATCAGGGCTAGGACCAAGAGGAGCATGCTCATTAAAGAAGAACTCATTGCTGGCCCGGAGATTCCACACACATCCTAGAGATATATGTAGAAGTCTTGGCCAATAGATCAAACCACCTTATTATTTTCTGTGTTTTCTTATGACAAGTACTTTTAAACTTCTCCTCATCAACTGAGACAAATGAGTTTGGCACACTAGCTCCCTTGGCATTTGAGAAAAAAAGCTGTTAACAGAAGTTATTGTCCCCTGACCCTCTATATCCCTCCATATACTCTGTCTGTTGGTATTAGTTAAAGCTCTGGCCTTACCTATCTGAGGCTCCAAGGTGAACTGTGATTGGATTAAACTGGTCGCAGGAGTCCATCTTCCTTTTCTGTATATAATTACTGAGATTGATGGCCACTCATACTTGTAGATGGGAGCAGAACTGGGACAGGAGCAGTTAAGCAGGATGTGTCTGGCACAGGACAGTAGTTTAAGCAGGTCACGGCATTGTGTCCAGGAGGTCACTTTATAGAGAGGGAAACAGGCAGTGCCCGTCTGGTGGAAGTCAGAGAGTCGGTGGGACGAGAGGAGTAAGCAGGGCTGGGGATCTTCAATTCTCGGAACAAAACAATTCACTCAGTGCTCTATTGAGGGTTCATATCTTTCTCCAGAAATGTGAAATTGTTCAAAATCCTTAATCACATAGTTAAAATGTTTGGCTGTGAATTAGACACAGTCTTTAATATAATACTTGAAAGGCATTAACTTCCCCTTTCCTAAATATAATACTTGAAAGGCATTAACTTCCCCTTTCCTAACATACATGTAGTCTCTTTACATTCATAATACTAATCCCATCTTTCTGATTGTTAAATACTGTGAAATTTACTTAGACTGTTAGATTTTTTTCTCCACTGGAATTCTGCATATGGCCAAGCTCATCCAGCATGGAATCTGGTGAATTTTGTAGGTCAACTGGTACAAACTGTTCTGCAATTTTCCTTATTATTAAATGTTTTTATATCAGAATAAATTTGTCTTTCAAATTGGTCAAGGTTGCTTGCAATTCTAATATGTCTTCCCAAGACTACAGCAATAGTTTTCCACATTCTCTGCTTCAAATAGAGCCTTATTTAAAAAAAAAAAAAAATTGGGGCAAGCATCATTAAGGATAGGATGAATAGATTCTTGCTGAGGAGAGGTAAGTCACTCCTATGGGAAGGAGACATTTATGATCTGGCATATGGTGAACATTCTCTTCAGTGCTGGTGATGGTAGGCACTTGTTGGGTGTAATTCACAATTAATTGTGCCCAACAGTTCAATAATAATTCAGATGGAAAGAGAAATGTGAAAGGATTCTTAGTTCCGGAGGCTGTATTCTTGGCAACAAATATCCCGAAACTAAGTTTCGCTTTTGGGCACTGTGCTGTATTTTTTGTGTTTTTTTTCCCCCTTTTCTCTTTGTTTGTACCTCTCTCTTTTCCTTTCTTGGCTTTTAATTCTCTCTTTCTTTTCCTTTTTTTCACTTTTCAATCCATCTTTGAGATTCCCTCTCAGCTCCTCAGCCTTTTTTTGTATCTTATAGGCCACTGAGCTATCTCTGACTGAAGATTTCTCAGTCTGGAAAGACCTAAGACTGTAGCTGGGCATGTCTCAGCATTTGATAACAGAGTTGGGAAGAATGACATTATTTTCTGCCTGCATCAGTGTGAGATGCAAACATACACAATTACTTACTTAATGATGATTCTCCCTGTATTCCTTTTTCTAAGTGTCCAGAATGAGCAGGTTGGGCGTAGTTGAAAGAGCAGGTAGGGATTCTTCCTATGATAGACAACCAACAGACATCCTTTACTCTGTCTACAATCTGCTGTAAGGAGAAGAGCAACTTCAGCAGTTTTTGCAAAATTACCAACACAGCAAGAAAGGCAAGCAAACAGATTCCTCAGATAGACTGACTCTTAATAACTAGATCTATCAAGTCCCAGATTTGCTGCTTGCTGGGAGACTTCAAAGTGGACCTGTTTTTAAATATTTGATTTCCCCAAATTAGGGAAAACCCTCTGAAACATTTAGCGTGTAGGCTATATTTCGAGAGACCCAGGGAGGCTCACTTTGATGTCATTTTGGTGGCATGGTTTCACAATTTCTGCAAAGAGTCGTGTCATTATCTCGACTCCCTTTCTTTTGATTTATCTGTGAATTCGGTTTGGTTGCCCACTTGCCAACTGTTTGTATCTATGAACCTATCCTATACCTTGTTCTCCCCTCCTCTGTGTGCCAGGAAACTGCTATTGACTGTCACTGGGCTCTTCTGCCCCATGCTTTCTGGTGGGTTCAGCCAATGGGAGGTGTTGGCAACACATGCGGAGGGCAGGGGAAAATGAGGTTGGGGTATGTATTCCTCAGATGTCTCCTTCTGGGTCACTATAGCTGAACTGCCTCCTGTTGCAGAAGATACTGCTCCTATTAGGTGGCTCTCTCCTACTGCTATCAACTAATCTCTCTGCAGATTCCTATCACTGCTTTATCACCTTGTCCTTTCAGACCCAAGGGCATTGTGAATACCATGCTCTTGCTCATAGAGGTACTTTCTCAATCCTCTTTTTGTTCCTTAACCCTAACTACCTGATTGTTAACAGTCCATAGACTGAGCCCTCCTTAAACAGGCTTTGAATATGCCACTTGTTTGCTATTAGTACCCTAACCAATAAACACGAGGATCAGGGGTATTCGTTCAGTCACATGAAGACAGTAAAGGATGTCATACATAGGTAGATTTAAATTGACATATCTGTTGTAGAGGCTGAGATAGGTCAAATGCTTTACTCGAGGTCCTCTTCAGAATCTACACCCACATAACTCCCAAGTGTATTCCATGGACCACTAGCCTCATGGCTTTGCCATAGTCTAAAAGATGGAAATTACTTTACTATACTATACTAATACTGTACTATACTATACTACACTATGCCATAGTATACTACACATATTTTGGGGAATCACAAAACATGATACCTATTTATAGGCTTTAAGAAATCCTATAGTCAGGCAATTAGTTAAACTCAACTTTGTTTAAAGGAGAATTTACCACACATCATTGCAGAACTTTTTTCCCCTCCTTTCTCATAACCCCTTTGTATCCCATGGAAATAATGGCCTGTGAGATCCAGATTGGATTTCTCTGCTTCCTTAAGCATACTTGAAAAGAGGAGCACTTTAGCGCTCCAGAGTTTATGTCTCCGTCAGTGAAGCTCCCAGTGAAGAGGGACCTGAACCTCTCAGCCCAGGTGCAATGATGGCAGGGAGATCTTGACTGAGTTTCGCTGAGGTTGGGACTGTTAAAAAAAGAAACAACAGGCCCAGATGGACTCATTTTTGCTAAGCCACATCAAGACTTAATACCTAACCTACTTGCAGTTTCAGCCTCTCCCAGAAGTGGAATTTTAAACAATCAGAAGGGAATTTCCTGATCTACTAGTGAGGTAAATCTGCAAGATAAGACCCTCTGCCTTCCCTAAGGAAAGGTAACCTTGCCTGAAATAATTCACCCTTTTAATTTCCTTGTCCCATTCTCTTGCCTATAAAAACCTTCCCATTTTATGCAACTCCTCAGAGTTCCTCTTTACTTGCTAGATGTGATGCTGCGTGATTCATGAATTATTGAATAAAGCCAATTGGATCCTCAAATTTACTCAGTTGAGTTTTGTTTTCTAACAGATTCAATCCAGTATGTCCATAAGGGTAGGGTCACATCCTTGAAGCATGGCTGCTGAGACTGATCCTTTGAGTTGGGGGATGTGCTGAACAACAGAAGCTCATACTAGCCTTTGCAGGCACCTCCAAATACATTTACATCATTATTTTCAAAAGGCACAGCCTGGTGATTTATATTGCCTGAGAAAACTACTTTTTGTTTAAGTATCTGGATATTTTCACTCTCCAACAATGACATACGTGAAGTCAAGACATATCTATACCAAAAATGCTCCCTTGAAAAGCAGATATTGGCTTTCCAGCCCCCCCCCCATAGGTAGATGATTGTCCCTAGTCACTCACACACTCACACACACACATACAGGAGCAGTGTTCAGCTCAGTACCCCTATACACTGCTCTCTGTTTCCTCTGGTCAATAATGCCACTTAGCCTTACTTAATGCAGTTTCTGCTTCAGTCATCACAACTCAAGGTGAGAAATAAGGAAGGCAACTAGGAGGTATCGAATACCTATACATGCTAGCTCCTTTATATCTTACTCCTTCCTCTGTTTCTCAATGTTCCCCACATGAGGAAACTGAGGCTTGGCACATTTATGCTACTTGCCCAGGGTTTTAAGGACAACAAAGGTTTTAAACCGCTGGCTGCCTTACCACCACTCATTCCTTTATTCCATGCATAATTGATGCTGTCTGCTCTTGGGCATGCATTGTTGAGGAACTGAGATTACAGGTTTTTTTTTTTTAATGCAACAGAGATGACTTAGATGCAGTCACCAAAGAATACCCATGGGAATATGGAGGCAACAAAACACACAGTGGAGAATTCTACAGGAGCAATAAAAAAAAAAAAAAAAAAGGTAAGGTTTGAAAATGGAAAGTTTATTGGTAGACCATGCCTCTTCCAGCCAGAGGAGAGCAGCATGAGCAAAGACAGGTGGTATGGTTTGGCGTGGTATGCTTAGGAAATTACGACTCATTCAGGCTGGTTGAAATACAGTGAGGAAAAGGTGCATAGTGAGATATGAAGCTGATGCTGTGCACAGGGTTCTGATCTCAGAGGGCTTACAGACCATGCTAAGGACCTATCATACGTGCAAAATACACTGAGGAAGCCCAGAAGAACAGAATGCACGATGACCATGAGGATCCATGAATGCCGCACAGAGGAGACAGCATTCTGAACTTGGCATGGGGTAAAAAATGGAAAAGGCACAGTTATAACAACACATTCACTCTCAATTGTTCAAGTGCCTTTGGCTGAAAGTACACACTGAGAAGGCTGGATTGCAGAAGTATTTCCACATTCCATTTGCTTTAAATAGAGCATTCAGTCTAAACTTTGAACAAATGACCTGCCTGCAATTAACATTTTTGTCAGGGTCAACTCTATAGGTCAACCTAGAGATCTCTGGATGGGTGATAGTTTTCTCCGAGAGTACCCATAGAGGTTTTCCCTCCAAATCATGCTGTTTTCCAAATGAGTTTCCAGGGAAGTAAAATTAGTTTGTTTTCGGACCACTAATAGGAAGTTGCTTTTCTTTGCTCAGGCACCCCAAAGGGGTTGTAAACTTGGATGTTTACCATTGTTGCCGACTATGGCCATTGAGCTCTCTCAGGACTTCTTATCCAGAAACAGCTTCTGCAGTTCTTTTGTATGCTAATTGATAATGCTTATTTTTTAGTAATGCTTCTTTCTGCACACTATTTGAATTGGTTGCACTGTAAATTAAGAATCAGGAAGAGAGCAGTGCAGAACATCTGCAACTGGATGCAGCCTTCCAAAGGAAGGCAGGTTGTAAAGCTGCTTCAAAAAACCACTGAGAGATTTCAGCCTTTGGCTTCAAGTTTCCATCTTACAATTCAAAGAAGGAATTTTCTTTTTTTTAATTAATTTTTTTTCATGTTTCAAAATTTATTTTAGAGAAAGAGAGTGGGTGCACCTGAGGGGGGGGGGGGGGGGGGGGGGGGGGGAGAGAGAGAGGGAGAGAGAGGGAGAGAATCTTAAGTAGGCTCCATAGTCAGCATGGAGCCTGACACAGGGCTCAATCCCATGATCCTAGGATCATGGCCTGAGCTGAAATCAAGAGTTGGATGCTCAACCAACTGAACCACCCAGGTGCCCTCAAAGAGGGTATTTTCTTAAGAAGCCTCAACTAATTCCAAATCTTACAAAACAGAATTTAGGGGGACAAACAGAGACTAAAAACTTGTTAATATCTCTCAATTTGGCATTTGTTTCTCAAATCACTCGTTTGCTGGTGAATTCATCCATTCAATATATAATGAATATTGTACTATGTATAATATATTAAAACAGACAGTACTATATTGAGATAATCAGATGTTAACATTGCCCTTAAGAATTATTCCTTCAGACTATATTTTCTGAAGGCAAGTATTGTCTGTTTTGTCTACTATTAAGTCTCCAGATCCTAGCAACATGTCTGAAACCTGGTTGTATATTAGGAATTCAGATGAGTCTGATGATCCCACCACCTGTCTTTCCTTTGACCATACCACCTGTCTTTGCTCGTGCTGCTCTCCTCTGCCTGGAAGAGGCAATAAACTTCCAATAAACTTGCCAAAATAAAATCTCCTTATGATCACATCCGAACAAGCTATAGGGGTAAGGGAGATACTTGTATTTTTACAGAATACTTTTTGATTAATAGTCAGAGAAGCATGACACAATGTTCAATGTAAGTTCTGAAACAAGTTGTGTGGGAGAACATGAATTCCACTTCCAAATCCTGAATTAAGATGGCCTCTGTGGAGAAAATTCCAGCCCAGCTTACTTATCCAATTGCAGGTAACAGAATTGAAATAAAGAAATCTGAAAGTGGCAGATCTGCCCCAATTTTTCAGGTCCTTGTAAAGGATTTTTTGCCACACGCCTGTATGGGGATGAAAAGGTCTAGAGGTGGTAAAGATGCCCACAAGTATTTTGCCCATGTTCACCTACATCCCTAGAGCAAGTTTAGGGGGAGATTAACATCTGGGCATTAATCTTTGAACTCACAGTGACTCTGCCCAAAGGCAAACCAGATCTGATGAATACCTTAGGCGCTGCCAGTTTAAAGTAATTTCTTCTTTTTGAAGGGTTTTGACTAATAGGGTAGGAAGTTTGAACTTTATCCTGTAGAAAAAAAGAGTTGTGACACCCATATGGCAACCACAATAAAGGAAAAGCACAAAGGAATTCCTTTGTGATAAGGGAACAGTAGTGTATCCTGATTCTGGTGATGGTTCCATGCATCTAGATATGAAAAGAAATCACATGGAACTTGGGGTGCCTGGGTGGCTCAGTTGGTTAAAGCGTCCAACTTCTCATGGTTGTGGTTTGAGCCCCATGTCGGGCTCTGTGCTGACATGTCAGAGCCTGGAGCCTGCTTCAGATTCTGTGTCTCCTTCTTTCTCTGTCTCTCCCTCGATTGAGCTCTGTCTCTCTCTCAAAAATAAATATACATTAAAAAAAATTTAAAAAAATACATGAAATTACACAGTCACACACACAAAATCAATAATACTGAATAAGGTCCATAGTCTAGCTAATAAGATTATGCCATGGTGATTTCCTGATTTGATATAGTCCTAGAGTTATATAAGATTGACAGTAGCTGGGTGAAGGATTCTTGGGATTCTATGAACTAGTTTTGAAACTCCCTTTGAATCTCCAATTATTTCAAAATACAGGGCGGGGGGGAGAGAGAGAGAGAGAGAGAGAGAGAGAGGCAGAAATGACCCCCTCCTCTCTCAATGAAATGCTAATGCTCCAGGAAGATGAGACTTCCTGCATTATGATAAATTGCAATGGGGAAAGACCAGAGGCTAAGTGTCCATATGGAATCTCATGCCTTTTTCCTCTGTTAATACATTAGCAAAATTCCATTTTCCTAATTCAAAAATTTGACTCTGGGGAGAGAGAAGTAAACACATCACAGACAGAAAAAAAAAAAAGATTTTAATGTAAAAATAATCTTTTTAATCATGTCTTCAAGTTTGGTACACCCCACGAGAGTAGCCTGCAGCCAGAAGGAAATCTGTGTATGCCAAGGAGGTTGTGTTTGGAAAGTTTAGAATAAATTCCTTTGAAATTTACAGATGGTTTGAAGGCAACTGTCAATTTCTCTGCATCACAATCTTTATTATTCTTTAATAGCACGTCACCTTTAGTTAAAGGCTTTATGGCAAATATATAACCTGGGAGGAAAGTAGCACACAAGAATAGTAACTTCATGCAAGGGAGTTTTTAACATCCTAATATGCTGTCACACATATTTTTTCCATTTTTGCAATTATAATTATTTGATGGAATTATTGATCGGGCATTTAATTAGCTGGGAGAGATAGGTAGATAATAGATAGATAAATAACAGATCGATAGATAATAGATCGATCGATCGATAAAGATTTTATTAGCTTCCTTTTACTCTGAGGAAAACAAGGCACCAAGCTTTGAGATGCCTCTGTCACTGATCTCGTACTGAACCAGGGCAGCACTGAGATTAGAGTCCTGCTCTCCGTAAGAGCCTTAGCCTTGACCATTATTCTCTGTGACCAGGCTGAGCTTTGGTTTCCAAGAAGCGTGATAACAAATGCATTATGCCTAATGATGCATGGAAAAAATGAGCCTAACTTATGTGTTCTCAGAAAAATGAGAAGGTACATATTTTTCACACATTTGGCAAATAAAATTGAAGCCATTTGCATGGAGCTTTCAAACAGATCTCATTTCAAAAATGTTAAACTAATAGAAGCTGCAACTGTCCGTGATTGCGTTCAGAGCCAATCTTTAGGGCTTGTTGCAAACTGAGGACTTTCCTGGACAACAAATACATACCACCAAGGTCCCTTCCCAAATACTTGGTTTCTCCAAACATGCCACATAATGTTAATTTTTAGATAAACTGATCGGTACAAGAGAATATATTTTCAAGAATATGTTTACCTAATTCACTATATTGGTGTCATTACAGTATTAGGGAAATACAATCTTGTCAATAAAGGGCGGAGGATTAACTGGGTATCATCATGGAAAAAAAATTGAGCTCCTATCTCATACCTTACACAAAATTAAATTTCACACAGATCACCAACGTAAGAGTGAAAAATAAACAATAAAGATTTCTGAGGAAATCATAGGAGAACATTTTTTTTAAAACCTGGAACAGGCAAAGATTTTTTTACACAGAAAGATAAAACAACTATCAAAAAATATATAGATTGATCTATAATAAAATTAAGTACTTCTGTTCACCAAAATATAGCAATAAAAAAGTACAAACTCAATACCGGTGTGTGAAAAGGCATTTGCTATGTCCTACAGTGTCCTACAAATGAATAAGAACATCTACAAATAAATAAGAGAAAAGAAAGACACATCAGGCACAAAAGACTTGAATCCGTACATAATGAAAGAAGATATATACATAGCCAGTAAACAAGTTGATCAATTTCATTGGTAATCGGGGAAAATACAAATCAAAACCTTAGTGAATCCAGCCACCATAATAACTAACAGCAACAACAACAAATGCTCATACACTGCCAGTGGGAGTACAAACCAGACCGGATGCTTTAGGTCAAAGCTGAATATATGCCTAACTTGTGGCCCAGCGAATGAACTCTTTAAGTACACACTCAGCTGAAATACATTCATGCATCCACTGTAAGACAAGTCCTAGAATACTCATCTACATCTTATCAAGCATAGCCCCACATTGGAAATTATCAGTGTTGCCATCATCAGAATAAAATACTAGTACAGATGGTCTCAAATTTACAACAGTCCAGTTTATAATTTCCGGACTTTACAATGATGCAAAAGCAGTATGCACTCAGTAGAAACCATAATTTGAATTTTGATATTTTCCTGGGCTGGTGATAGGTAGTAGGTATGCTCTTGCAATACTGGGAGCAAGCCACAGCCACCAGCCAGCCATGTAATCACCAGGGTAAATAACCGATGCACTTAGAAGCACCTGTACCCACACAAGCATTGTTTTTCACTTTCAGTATTCAATAAATTATATGAGATACTCAACACTTTGGTACAAAATAGGCTTTGTGTTAGAAAATTCTGCCCAGCTATAAGCTAATGAAGGTGTCGTAAGCATGCTTAAGGTAGGCTGGGGTTAGCTATGATCGGGTTAGATGTACTAAACGCGTGCTACTTATTTAAGTGTTTTATTTATTTTGAGAGAAAAAGAGAGAGTGCATACACACGCGTGGGGGAGGGGCAGAGAGCGAGGGGAATAGAGGATCCGAAGCAGGTTCGGCACTAACAGCAGTAAGCCTAATGCAGGCTCAAACTCACAACCATGAAATTATGATGTCAGATTGTCAACCGACTGAGCCACCCACGTACCTCTGAATGTATTTTAACAATATTTTCAACTTATGATGGGTTTAACAGGACATAACCCCCACCATAAATCCAAGAAGATATGTATAATCACAGAAAGGAATATTATATAGCAGTGAGAATGAAGATCCAGTGATCCACACAGGAATTTGAATCAATCTCATGAATATAATATTGAGCAAAAGAAATAAACTAGACTCAAATGAATATACACTTATATGCCTACATTTATATACAGTGTTTTTTGAAAAGGCCCATGTAATACTGTTAGAAGTCAAAGAAAACAGTTTCTTTTGGGGTGGTAGGAACAGAGAGAACACAAAAGAGAGATTGGAGAACTGAGATAATTTTTTTGTTTCTTGATCTGGGAGATGGTTGTATGGGTTAGTTCAATTTGTAAAAATTCATGAAGCTATATACTTATGATATGTGATCAATTGTGGATGCATATTACACTTCAATCTTAAAAGATTACCCCCTGGAAGGTTTTCAGATTTGCCACTTTGCTTGACTCCATTCAGTTCACTCATTCATGCATTCAGCAGTGATTTTGAGACTCTATCAAGTGCTAGATGCATTTCTAAGAAATGGGGTGGCTCCTGGGAGTCATCTGTGAGGTTTATCCCTCCTCTAGTCCAGGTTTTCAATTTTTTTTCCCTTAGGTTATGGAAATACTCCCCTTTGATCTCAGTTTTGTCTCCTTCATATCCACTCTCTGCATTATTGATGAGGTTGTCTTTCTAAAATACAATACCCTTCATGCCCTTCCTGGCACACAAGATAGGATTTCAGTTCCTGCACAGTAATAAAAAGAAATAAGAATAATAATCTGGCTAACATTTATTGAACTATTATTATGTGCTAGTGATTACATTTATACTTACTTAATCATAAAAATTGGAATCTGTCTTAGAGTCTGTATCATTGATTGCACTTTACTGATGAGGACTCTAAGGCACAGTGAGGGTATCTCACTTGCCTAGTACAGCAAGTACGTGAAAGGACAAAAATTTAAGCTGAGTTAGACCTGTCTGTGGAGTTAATGCTCAACCTAATTTTACCAATTAGACTCTTCATGGAGTATTCCTGTCTCATCCCCTCCAGGCTTCTCCTGAAAATTCTCCCTTGCTTATAGTGCCCTGACTTCTGACCTTGCTCACTCATGCTCCTTCACCCCATGGCTCACAGGTGTCCACCTCGTCTCTTTTTCTCCAACCCTTTCTGCTACCGTAGTCACCTTCCTCAGTACAGCTCCTCATGCAGTGTCCTTGCTCAAAAATCCTCAATGGTGGGGCGCCAGCATGGCTCAGTCAGTTAAGGGTCCACTTCTTGATTTCAGCTCAGGTCATGATCTCACGGTTCGTGAGGTCGAGGCCCACGTCAGGCTCCGGGCTGACAGCATGGAGCGTGCTTGGGACTCCCTCTCTCCATCTCTCTCTGCCCCTCCCCTGCTCATGCTCTCTCTCAAAAATAAATAAGTAAACATTAAAAAAAAAAAAAAACAACTTCAATGGCTCTTTTTGCCAACAGGTTAAAGGCCAAAATTTTACATCTAAATGTATTGGCACTTCATAAGGTGGCCCAATTGCCTAATGACTCCCACACACTGCCTGCACATTCATCAAACTCTTCTGTCCAATTAAGTTATTCATGATTCCTTTTCATTTTCCATGCCTTTGCTCTTCTGATGCCACTTTTCTTGAATCACCCCCCTCCAGCTCTAAAGGTCCATGTCCTACCTCTCCTCAAGTCCCACTGAAATAGCAGCACCTTCTTCAAAGAGTCTGCCCTTAAGCCCGCATCCTCCCTCATTCTTCTCAAATTAGATTAGGTGCCCCTCCTCTGGCTTTGTGCACTTTCTGTTTCCACCTATCACCACACCATTATAATTATTCCTTTGTATGGTGACAGAATACTAGAAGGCCTCTACCTTCATACTACCCCCCCCCCACCCCAAACACACACACATACATACAATTTTTAGAGCCTCGAACATAGAAGATGCCCAGGTCAAGTCTGCTGAACTAAACTGAGGTGGAGGGGCTGTAGGAGCCTGATTTCAGGCCCTCATGGGCAAACATGGGCATTTGCATTTACACAGTGCTTTATGTTTACAAAATTACCTTTCTGTGCTTTATTTCATAGGGTCTTCTTAAAATTATTATCACCATTTATTTTATTGTAAAACTCAGGCTCTGGGATATGGATTTACCCAAACAAAGTAATACAATGTTATAATAGAAATGCCAGTCCCCCCCCCCCCCCCCCCCCCCCGTAGTGAACTAGAAAGCCTACCCGTAAGAATGTTACTTTTGACAGGAACATAAAGGAAAAAAAAAATGAGGAGACGCTTTTTTTGTTTGTTTTTAAAATATTTTTCCTGTCTTTAGTTCACTGTGGGATCTTTCAGGTCATTTTCTGCCAACTTTCAGATAAAAGGTGACTGTTATCAAAATTGGGTCTCTGGTGTTTGTTTTTATTATTTTCCCTTCCTCTTTAAGGTCTACAGAGTGAACTCCCTAGAGTCAGGAGGACACACAACAGACATTATTTCAGCAGGAGACCACGGAGAAGATAAACAACCGGGAAGAAGACAGTTGTAGGAGTCATCCAGACAAACTTCCTTTCTTCTGAACTCCTGGCTGCACAATCTCGGTACATTCATTCAAGGGCCCCAGAAAGAAAGCTACAATTCAAGAAACCTGTTTGGGCTTCTGGGGCTGAAAAGCATGAGCTCAAGATCAATCTCCTACACTAAGGATGGTTAAAAAATATACCTATGTCCACTGTATTTTATATGCATTGATTTAGTAACAATTAAGTGCCCAAGCATTGTACTAGGTGCCACAAAGAGATTTAGTCTTTTGCTGTTATGGAGCCCACAACCAAGTGACTAACATAGCTGTAAGTGTATTAAACAGCTCAAATCTATTGTAAAATGCAACAGGAATGCAACACAGTAATTGCCTTCTTGCACATTTTTTCCAGAAAAATGAAAATCTTTGTTTATATGCGAATGTTCATAGAACCTGACTTGTAATCACCAAAAACTGGGGGCAGAAACACCTTCAGATATGGTTCAATGTGGGCGTTAATTGCTAAACAAACTGTGGTGTGTCCATACCATGGAAAACTACTCAGTAATAAAAAAAAGAATTAAAAAAATGATATATGAAAAAATTCAGTTTTTATCTCAAGGGACTTATTCTAGTAAAAAAAAAAAAAAAGCCAATTCCAAAAGGTTACATTTACTGTGTCACTCTCTATATAGCATTTTGAAATGACAGAATTATAGAAATTGAGAACAAATTAGTGGTTATTGGGATTAGGAATGGCTCAGGGTTATGTATAATGAGAGGGAGGTGGATGTAAAAGGGCAGCACCTGGGATTCTTGCAGTGATGGATTACTCCATGTCCTGTCCATGCTGGTCCATACATGAACCTACATATATGATAAAATTACATGGAACTAAACACACATACACATACGCACACGTATCAGTAAGATTGGGGAGATATAAATAAGCTTGGTGGAGTATATCAGTATCAATGTCCTGGTTGTTGTGATTTTGCTAGAGGTTACTCTGGGGAGAACTTTGGTAAAGGATTCATAGGACCTCCCTGTATTACTTCTTATAATTCCATATTATTTTACAATGATCTAAAAATAAAACAGTTAAAAATTCAATTGAGTTCTAAAAGAATATGTTTGAAAGGATTAAGGTATATGACAGAGGAATTTGTTCTAGCCTAGGGAAACCATTACAATCTCTGCTGAAAAGAGGACATCTGACCGGAGGTTGGAAGAATGAGGCTCTGTTACCTGGGCAAATAGTGAAGGGATTCTAGGGAGGAGGGAGCATGATGTGTTCTAAGAACTGAAAGTAAGGATACTGAGTAGTATACGATAAACCAAAGAGGCAAGCAAGGTTCAGGCCATCATAGGCCATTTTAAGGGTTGGCTCTTTATTCTGTGTTTAGAATGCTGTTGTACAAGGAATGCCATAGGTTTCTCTGGGCAACTCCAGGAAATAAATCTATCTCCCCCAGAAATACCAAGGGGATATTTTTTTTTTTATTACGACTTTCTAAAAAACCAAAGCTTTGTGGATTATTGTTTCAAATGGGGATAGGTTATAAATAATGAATTTCCCTTATCTGGAAATATTCAGAGTAGTTGACCATTGTAACGTTGGACATATATAATAACAATTAGGAACAAGACTTAAATAGACAACGTCTAAATTTCCTTTACATTTCTATGAGATGATGTCTTAATGTGCATTTTGCACATTTAAAGATTAAAGGAAAAAAAGGTCAGGCAGAATTGAGTAAAATATCTGGAACCAGATGATAGCATCTTGGATTGATTTAAGGAACGCTCTAATGAGTAATTGTAGCATTCATGTTGCAAAATCCTGAAGTGTGATGAGTGGTAATAGGCATGACACCACAGAGGATTTCAAACATGGGTCCCCGATCCTTATTCTCAGGGGTCATCTCTTCCCCTGGGTGGACGAGTCCTTCCTTAATGGTCTGCATTGCAGGCTACTCATTCTGGAGTGGGTTATAAACACAAGCCCTCCTATTAATTTCAAATGATGCATTTCTATCTCTGGCTATGAATAAAACAGATCAATGCCACCCGCATGTTTTATTGGGCCTCCTGCGAAATGAATCTGTAGGGAGACAGCCGGCAGGATGGAGTTGACATGCAGATGAGATTTGTAAGTGAGGACATATTGATTATTTCCATCTCAGCTCAGGCAGTAATTCCACCCAATGCCGCTTCCCCTGTTTGAGCTCATTATTTATGCCATAAAAACACTATCTCAATGATAATAACAGGCTTCATTTACAAGCCAGAACATAAAGCATCAGCGCTTAAGATTTCAAGAGGTAGGAGAAGAGGGAGAGAGAAATTTAACAAGTCCTAGGGAGGCACAAAACTGCCAAGGCTCATCTTGCAGCTTTTACTCTCTCCAAAAGCAAGAGTGGGAGCAGGCACTGGATTACTGGACTCTTTATTAATAACTCCAGTACAAGTGTTGGCTTGATGGAGCACTCTGAACTTTCTCCACAGTGAAACTTTCCTATCGATACCTGGTTTTTACTGTGCTATGCCACACCTCAATGTATGGAGAACATTTTGGGATACCTACTTGTGTTTGTGCTTGACGATTTTCAAATATTCATCTGAGTGTCTATTCACATGGAATCACATTCAGCAGAAATTGAACAGTTCTTCAAATAAAGGAGTTTTCTCCCCCAGTGGGTGATTTTAGCAGCTAATATGCCTATATCTATTGTTTTGCCATCAATACTTTTGAAATTGTTTTAACCTAAACCTAATACAGGTAATTCCATTCAGGTCAAGTATAAGTCATGTTCCTTTCATTATTCTTGGGAACTGCTGGCATTTCCCCATTAGGTAAAACATAGTCCCTGCCCTTGGGAATTTTATAGCTTAGGAGTCAAACACACAGCAAGAAGGTCCAAACACACATGGAGGTAGAGTTTAGGGAAGAAAGAAATAATTACAACAGATTGACATGGGAAGACTCGTGGTAATAGATGACTCCTTAGCTGGGTCTTGAAATTGGTAGTATTCTGCCATATTATATTGTTTTGTAAGAAAAAAATATGCTTAACTCCCTTTAGTAAAAGAGTAATATATTTTATTAGAGAAATTTGAAAAAAATATATAGCTATGGAGGAAAATAAGAGATTTATTGATTATCTCAGTATGATTATCTCATCATACTGAGATGACCATCACTGACAGTTTAGGATATGTTCTTCTATACCTTTTCCTATTTAGATTTGTTTCTTTAAAGTAAGGCTTCACACCCAGCTTGGAGCCCAGTGCAGGGCTTGAACTCATGACCCTGAGATCAAGACCCGAGCTGAGATCAAGAGTCAACCACTTGACCCAGGCATAACTTCTTTAGATTTTATACACAAAAATGGATGCGTATTTTACATAATATCTTGAATGTATGTCTTTTCCACTTAAGAATGTGTTTTGAACATCTTTTTAGGTAGTGGCACAGTCTCCATTTTTTCTAATGACTACAAGTTTTCCTTGTCTCATACCTTTTTCCTAATATTGGACATTTAATATTAACAATGTTATTGGGATTAAAAACAATATTCCACTGAATATCCTAGAAACTAAGTCTTTATTCATATCCATGATGACTGCTTTCAGATAAATTCCAAAAATCTAGGAATTCCAGGTTAAAAGGCATTTTAAACATTATTGATAGATATAGCTACGTCATCGTTGAAAAACAATCAATCAATCTTTCTGCCCAACAGTAGCATAGGAGTGTGACTTCTTAGACAATGTTTTTGACAGGCAGAGTAGATAGGGAGTGTTTTGTCAACTGATCAAATAACCCTGGCAGGAGTGATGTAAATATTTGGTGGTATTCAGGCTTTGTGTCTGGGTGTTAGCTAGAGACAAGGTTGATAAAAACGCTTTAGAGCAAGTGAGTGAAAATGAATTTGCTTTTCTTACTTGGTAGCAACAACCAGGCACTGACAAATGTTTTAAATTATTTTTACTGTTATTATAAATAATATATGTGAGTGACAAAAACAAATCTGAAAAGCACAGAGGATATAAAATAAACAATAGTTGCCCCAAGCCCTTGATTTGGTTCCCTTCTACAAATGTAACCAATTAATAGTATTGGCCAACTTCCCAAAATTTGAGTTACTTAAGAATGCTTTGTGAACTCAGATTTTTTTTTAATTTAATTTTTTTTTTTTTTTTTTTTTACCAAAATTCAATCACTTTTCTGATTGGTCAATCTGAGAAGAACGAATTAGGCATGCTTGTCTCAGCTTTTGTTTTCTTTTCTTTAAAAAGTACAGTTTCAAGTAGCATGCACTGGGAAAGGTCCCTACAAAAGCAAGCAAGGAAGCCCTGTCATGGTTCAGGGCAACAGTGGGCATTAGAGGAAGCCAATCTACCTGTAGATATAAGCCACATTCTCTAGCACAGGTTTTATTGGTCTTCTAAAGAGGCTATCTTGGTCTCCACATATGCTATTTCTTTTTTTTTTTTTTAATTTTTTAATGTTTTTATTTATTTTTGAGACAGAGAGAGACAGAGCATGAGCAGGGGAGGGGCAGAGATAGAGGGTGATACAAAATCTGAAGCAGGCTCCAGGCTCTGAGCTGTCAGAACAGAGCCTGAGGCGGGGCTTGAACTCACAGACTGTGAGATCATGACCTGAGCTGAAGTCGGACGCCCAACTGACTGAGCCACCCAGGCGCCCCAACATAT
The DNA here is from genome assembly GCF_023721935.1 of Panthera uncia. Lineage (NCBI taxonomy): Eukaryota > Metazoa > Chordata > Mammalia > Carnivora > Felidae > Panthera > Panthera uncia. The sequence continues at coordinate 75,734,848 of NC_064807.1, read as the reverse complement.
GCTATTTCTTGTCTTATTTCTCATTTGATTCTGAACTCAGGCAGGAGAAAGGTGTGCTATTTGCTGGGTGCTCTCTCAAAGAACCCAATGCACATTGATATAGAAAATTTAGCTGACCAGTCTTCAGTTGAGCAATATTTATGTTGTTTGCAGATTAAACAAACCAAACAAACAAAAACACATACACAACATAGCAACATACTTTCGTAAGTAAATATGAGTATGTATTTAAGGTACACCCTAACAAAAATACTCTATGAAAGGGTATACATTCTTTAAGTTCTGATATAGCCAGACTGACTATGTTTTACAAATTTATAGTCTCATTAATAGTTAATGTGAGATCTAGTTTTCTCAACCCTTGCCAATATGTACTAGTCTCAAATATTTATCTATACCATTCTGATAGGTGACAAATGGCATCTCATTAAAATTTTAATTTGCATTTCCTTAATTTTGTGTGAGACTGTGCTCTTTTTCAAGTTTATTGTCCATTTATATGATTCCTTCTGTGGACTGTCTGTTCATCTTCTTTGCCCATTTTTCCACAAGTCATTTGTCTTTCTCTTATTGATTTTTAAGAGCTATTTGCATATTAATAAAGTCAGCCATTTCTCTTTATTATGTGCTGCGAATATTTTCCCATTTATTATTTACCTTTTGATTATATGTAAATATTTTTGTCTTTATGTCAAGTATCATGTAGTCAAACTTCCAACTGCTTTTATGATTTATATACATTGAACTGTTTCACTGACCAAATGATCCTTAAGAAGAGATACCACTTGAATTGAAAAAGAAAAGACAGAAACACAGACATAAATTGGAGGAACATTACAATCACCTTAATAAGTAGTCAAGACTATGGTAATAGCAAATAGAGAAGAAAATCAGGGTAAGTTGTTGTTTTTTTTTTTTTTAAAGTAGATGTTAAGGAAGAACAGAAGGTGAGTAACAATAAGGGTAAAATTCCAAACTTAAGTATGTAAATGGAACTAGGAATTGATACATTTTATCCAAGGAAATTCCCTTGTTTTCCAAGTCTTCCATGAACTGCATGAATCTGAACTTGGAAACAATTCTAATAGACATATCCAATGCATGCTGCTACTCACTTTTCCAGATGTCAACTATTTCTTTTATTCTCCTCAGAGAATGAGAATTTAAATAAAATAAATAAAGTAACATTGGCATAATAAAGGATTGTCCTAGGAGAATATCAATTTCACAACTATGCTATTATTTATTGATGAATGGTATGTCTCTTTAATAATTTTATATAGTATTCCTTCACAATGCTGATATATTTATTTATGAATATTTACCATTCATCTGTATCTTAGACCAACAACTCTGTGAGGACAGGGACTTTGCCCATTTTATTCACTATGTCTCTTGTGCTTAGCACAAAGACTATATAGACTAGGAAACCAATTAAGTCCTTTTATGTGAATGAATAGTAGATACCATTCATATAATATTTCTTCAGGTTTGAACAAAGTTTTGGTACGCATAAAATATATCCATGTACCGAGTTTTATTTGGATGTTGAATGTCACAATAACTCTGTGGGTTAGGTTTTATCTCCATTTTATTGAGGAAGAAATTTAGGCTTAGATATGCGACATGACATTTCTAAGATCACACAAAGAGTGAAATAATTACTCCATGCTACGACTTCATCCAGTGATTTTTCCACAATGCCATGCTTCAAATTTAGAATCATATAAACTTCAATATGAAAAGGTTAAAAACTTTCTAAATGCTGCCAGACTTGGTAGTTCATAAAAATCTATGTTGTTGTGTACAAATAATGAAATGATAATACATCTTCATTAGGTAGTTCGTTCCATTGCTGTGGTGAAGGGTGTTATTTACTAATTATAAGTTCGTTATTGAGAATACACTGTAAGTGTGTCACTGCATTTATTTCCCCTTAAAGTCAGTATGAAAAGAACATAGCCTTATGTTGGAGAAAGAAGGGTTCCGTTTAGTTAGAGAGATGATTATATTAAATTATAAGCTGCTATGATTAAGTACAATTGTAACTACTAAATCAACTGGTTGTACCAAGAAAGTAGGGTTTCTATGGCACTGCAAATTGGACAAGAAGCTACATCTGATTTCAGCAGAACTTGATCACTGGGGACCACTGTTGCTTATTCAACAATATGCTGTGTACTGGGCCATCTACTGAGAGCCAGGGATTCCACAGTAGAGAGGAAGGGCAAAATCTCTGCCCTCAGATAGCATATATTCCAATAGGATGACATGAACAATATACTCTAGACAATTAATATACTAATAAAGCATAACATCTTCTGATTGCTGCTACAAAGGAAACGTATTCAGTGATAAACTAGAGAATGACAAGGTATGAGAAAGATATACAATTGATTGATCAGGGAAGTCCACTCTGAGGAGGTGCTAGCCAAGCTAGATCTAAAGATTGGGCTAAGAGATATATTATAAATATACTCAAGGAAGAGAAAAATAATGTGTCAAAGTCTAGTAGCAGGAAGCTTTATGTTCACAAAACAGAATGGAGGTTTTGAAGCCAGAGGATAAGAAGTAAACCACGATGTGATACAGTCAAAAGATCAGCAGGAACAAGATCATGTAAGGGCACAGAAACATCGTAAAAAATCTGGTTTATCTTTATTAAATGAGATATCATTGAAGAGTTTTAATTTTTTCTAATGTTTATGTATTTTTGAGAGAGAGAGAGAGAGAGAGAGAGAGAACAAGCAGGGGAGGGGCAGAGAGAGAGGGAGACCCAGAATCAGAAGCAGGCTCTTGGCTCTGAGCTGTCAGCACAGAGCCCTATTCGGGGCTTGAGCCCACCAACTGTGAGATCATGACCCAGGCTGAAGTCAGTGGCTCAGTCAACTGAGCCACCCAAGTGCCCCATCATTGAAGAGGTCTAAATAGATAGACACTATGATCTGATATATTTTCTTCTAGTTTATGATATCTAGAGTGAAAGATTGATGATGTTAGGAGAGATGGACATCAGCAAAGTCCAATGGGAATCAGCAAATTTAGAGCTAGACTCTAGTTTAGAGAGAGAGAGAGTAAACTCACTGTTAGGGCTTTACCAAACAGTAAGTGTTGCTGATGGTAAGCTCCTGGAAACACCTGTGCTTTGAAGAATCTCTTCTAGCCTCTTGTCTCTAAAATTGATCACAGCACATCCTGGCCACTTAGCCATGAGAGGTCTGAAAATTACCACTGGGGAATTAGAGGGCTTTATTATAGCTTATTCTTTACTCAAATGAACGAATGAAAGAACGCATAAGCAAACAAACAAGCAAACAAAACTACTCTCAGGGTTTCAGCTGAAGATGAAATATGGATCAAAGCAGTAATTTCAAATTACAAGGTAGGAGGAAGATATAAAACAGATTCATCTGGAAAGTGCACTCTGAAGAGGTGATAGTTAAGCCAGATCTAGAAACTGGGCTAAGAGATAGATTAGAAATATATCCAAGGCAGAGCAAAATAATAGCTTATCATCAAAATCATTTGGGAAGCTTTGGAAAGATTAAAATTTCTAGGTCCCACTTTTGCAGATTCTAACCTACTAATCAGTAGGGCTTTATGCCCAGGAATCTGTATTTTTTAAAGTTCCCCATTAAATGTTGATATTCAGCCAGGTTTAAGAACCATTGAATTAGATAAGCTTGCCAAGTCCCTTTCAACCCAATGAGTCTGTAAATTATCAAACTACAGTGAAACCAACATGGGACTATTGCTAGATGGTGCTAATGTGGATTGCCAAACTGTTTCATTTTAAATTTCATTTGAGGAGAAAGCCAAATGATATTAGCAAATAGAAAAAAAAAGTTATTGGCACCAAATTCTTCCAGCTGCTATGCATTGGAGGCACATATTACTATATATATTCTGATTGTCTGAGAGAGAAAATGCATCTACCAGGGAGACATGACTTACAGTCGAGGGAGGGTCTCAGCACTGGGAGAAGGCGCTTAAGATCATCATGCAGTATTTTTGTAAAACCCCCTGTGTTGTCACTATAGAAGAAAATTTTGCTCATTTGCTGGGGTGTCTTCCAGCTATCAGTTGCGCTAAGTAATAAGGAAGCTGATGTCAAAAGCATACCATAAGCTCAAGGTCACATAATGAGTCACTGGCCAAAATGGTTTCCAGTCATAGGCTCTACATTCTTAATTATGTTATTAACCTCCCAAGACAAAGTAACAGCACAAACCAACAGAACAGAAGTATCCAATTTTTTAGATTGAAATTATATGGCTTTTCTGTACCAGAGTTAAGTCTTCCTGGGAAAAGTGATAAACTCCAGAGGGAGAATACTACTGCAAAAATCTTTTGCTTATAAATGTTTTGTTTTTTTCTACTCTGATGTCATCATATTTGAAACACCACCATTGGTGACTGTTTGGGGAGGGAAAAACTATATCCATATTAGGCCACAATTTTTCTGGAATCCCTGGGTAAGATATTATATATCTGTATCTGTATTTTATACATGTACTCACTACTTGCCATCATTTCAATAGTTTTAATTATCTGTTTATTCAACATATGTATATAGAGAACCTGTTATACATAAGCCACCATAATAAACACCAAGAGTGCAATGGTGACTAAAACACAAATTCTACTTTTAAGGAAATCCTAGCAAGGATAGTGGCTGGGTCCTATGCTTATATAGATATAAAGAGTAGGTGATATGTCTGTTTAGACTCTGTCACCTTTTAAAAAAAAGAAACTTTCTTTTTGGGATGGTCTAGTAACAGATTTTAATTTCCAAAGATGATCACAAAACATTTTCCATCTCACATGCCCCTTATATGTTCCCTTTTGAAACACTCTCTCGGAACTCAGCTCTCATTCTCTGAATAGCCCAAGTCACGTGGTTTGATGCACATACTTGTCATCTGGTTCACAATTCCAGTTAAACTAAGACTTGGAGACATCCCTGTCCAGGTTTCAGACATGTAAGAAAAGAAGCCTATAGGTGTTTCTAGCCTCCAATTGTTCAAGATTTCCCAGAGAAGAGCCCAAACTTCACAGGGCAGAGATCAACTATTCCCATTATATTCTGTATGGAGTCCTTTTTTCCCCCCCAAATAATAATAGCTAGTATTTATTGGACTCTTAGTCACTGTACTAAGTGATTTATATAACTAGCTCATTGCTCATTTAGTCCTTAAAATAACTATGTAATGTTGGTCACTTTTCATATTTCTGTATTACAGATGATGAAACAGGCTTATAGAGGACATGAATTGCCCAAGGTGATGTAGCTAGTCAACAGTTGGGTGATGCAGCTAGTCAACAAGTATGGTTGCTTGTCTCCATGCTGACAATGCAATTTATTTAACTGACAGACATTTTAATTTATCAATCTGTATGAGTATCTGGCTGAATTCTTGATTAGACAGAGTCCAAAAGCCTAATAAAATGGTTGATGTTTTACATTACAGTGTTTGAGATGGCTTATTATGCAGCAATAGGTAACTAGAATAAGCATTCCCCAATCCTACTGTTAGTTATAACCGATTCCACATCCCTCGAAAATCAGTTTCTCAGCCATTCCCACAAGAAGGGAATAGGGACATTTATAGAGTACCTATATTGTGCTATACTGTACTATGTGGTTTGCTTTAGGACAGTAGACATTTCCATTCTGAACCTCATTTTCCATATGACCACATTTATTTTGAGCATATTTACTCTAAGCGTGAGAAATGCTCAGAGACATTACCTGTAGTGTCCCCTTTTTTTTGTTCACTATACTCTTTAGGCTGCCTGTCTCACACTCATCCTTCAGGTAATCGGCCTAGATTTAACTTCCCCTGGAAAATTTTCCATGATCTGTGCAACTTAATTAGGTAGTTTCCTCTGGGTTCTCAATGCATCATATATTCAGTCATTGCAAATATTTCTGAATTATAAACATTTCACTGGCCATTTTCCCTGCTAAACTCTAAGATCTTTGAGGACAGAGATACAGCTTTGCTCATTATTCCATTCCCATAATTTATCACAATGCCTAGAAGGCAAGTGACTGTCAGAACTAGCATCCAAGTCCCCAGGATCTTGCCTCAAACATCTTATATAACCACTTAACTCTTCTACTTCTGACAAATGAAGCCCCAGACATTTTTCTATTAGCAGCTTCTTTTTCGCTCCCACAACCCATTCAAATTTGAAGCCCAACATAGTAATAGATCAGTCACTGGTATTTAGAGAAGAGAAGAGGAGAGTATTAGGTTGGGGTGGGAGGAGGCCAACTGCCTACATTTATGGGTCATGGATTTAGACAATCTTGTTTCAAATCCTGGCTTCATTACCTTCTTTCTTGAGATCTTGGTCAATTTACTTAACCTTACCAAGCCTAATTTTTCTCATTTTCCTTCCTTCCTTCCTTCCTTCCTTCCTTCCTTCCTTCCTTCCTTCCTTC
>NC_064807.1:75683064-75728387 GCF_023721935.1 Panthera uncia | reverse complement strand
TTCCTTCCTTCCTTCCTTCCTTCCTTCCTTCCTTCCTTCCTTCCTTCTAGAGAGAGAGAATGAGCAGGGGAGAGACAGAGGGGAAAGAGAGAATCGTAAGCAGGCTCTGTGCTCGGTGTGGAGCCTGACACAGAGTTTGATCCCACAACCCTGGGATCATGGCATGAGCTGAAACCCAGGCATGAGCTGAAACCCAAGCGAGACACTCAACCGAATGAGCCAGCCAGGTGTCCCTTCCCATTTTTCAAGTAGACTTAAGAGGGATTATTGGAGAAACAAATGAAATGATGTACATCCAAGGCTTGGCATTGAGCATCCCTAATGGTAAACATTTACTGTCAGAGTCAGAAATAGTCATCACAGAAACAGTAGTCAAAGTAGTAGATGTAACAGTAACAGAAGTAATAGAATCAGCATCAGGCTGTGATTGCAGTTAACCATTCAAATCATTTTTTTTTCCTAAATCCAAGTGTTTTAGTTTTGTGTCTAACTGTATTTGGGTCATTTGAATGTCTACAGTGTTCCACTCTCATAATTCAATTCAAATAACAGAATAATGACTTCTTAAAGCTCCAACAGAAAGAACGTATATTCCCATTTATTGAACACTTACAATATGCCAGGCAATTGCTATGGCTTTTGCACTGGGAGATTTTGAATTACAAATTAAATTATTAATTTCCTCAGGGAAAACAAAATCTGAGATTACATAAGAATATCTTCAATGTGATATTCTGAGCCCTTACATCGTGAAAACCATTGCAAGTGTAAAAGGAAATTTTCAAAAGGACTCAAGGCATATACAAAAGGTAGGATACCCTTCGACTTCCTGATGGTAACTCAGAGTATGAACTACTCCAAAATTCAGTAGGAAGCTGCGAGGGAATAATAGAAACTTAAACTCTTAAGGCAGGTTTTAAGTAGCTGTATTTCCCTTGAGGAGCTGATGTCGTAGTGAAGTAAGAAGAACCTCTAAAAACAGCATCAAGACTATCATTAATTAGAAACAGAGTCATTGGAAATGCAGAGAAAACTATTATGTTGCTCCTCCCTGGGGTCTGGGCTGGGATGAATCCCCGGAGGGTTATTTCCAGTTTTGTGTGAGTTAATGATTCCTGTGTAATCAACCCCAGTCAAAGAGAATGTAACATAAAGAACAAACAAAAGAAATTTGTTGGGATTACACATAAACTCTCTTTGGACATATGCAGGCTCACAAAGCTAATGAGTTCCCCATTCAGACTCTCCGGTGGCAGGCTATTATAATAGCCCTAACCATTCTGAGAAAAGAGCTACCCAATTTGGGGAAGGGGGTGGCTATTACGGCTGAATGCTGAAGAAGGCAGTTTGTTCAGGGAGGAAGGTCTCTCTCCTAGGGGCTGCCTTTCACTGATCAGAAAACATATTGAAAAAAAAAAAAAGAAAATGCAAAGCCCAGGGAAGGCTAGCCAGATGCTTGACAAGAGCCATTTTAGCTTCTATATAATCACAAAGGGGACAGAGTGGGGAGGGGAGGGAGTGAAGTAGCTCACAGCCCATCCTGCCACAAAAGAACGGGCCTCCCTTGAGGCTTGAATAGAATACTTGTGGAAAAATTCAACTACATTCAAAGAAGAGCAATAAACATACGAAACTCATTACACACGGCAAATAGAAATAGCACTGAGAAAAGAGATGAATCTGTTGATTACAAATCCCATTGTTTGTAAAGAGAAGGCAGAGATATTTTAGATATATTAAGTATTATTCTTCTGTCTTCATGTAACAAAACAGGGTAATGTGGTTCAAGATTTTTCACATTTTACAAAACATCAGAAGCCATTTATGTGTGAAAACTTGTCTGGCAGTCCAAAACATAAAACACATTAAAACAGACCCAATATGTTCAAAGAAAAAGGGGAAGCTCAGATCCAGTCCCTCTCCTCACATTCTGGGACACTCCCATGAAACCCAAGAGAGGAGATAACACAGCTTGAACATCTCTTTGGACTGGCTAGCCAGATATTAGCCAATAAATACTATCAGACAAGCTGTTCACACTTTCTGAGTCTCAGTTTTTATCATCCTTCAAATGGCAATACCTACCAGGAATGCAGAGAACTTATAATGAGCTAAGTATAGGTAAGTGGTATTTGACATATAGCAAGCTCTGAACCAATGTTACTTCTCTTTTTACCATTGAACTCAATATAGATTTTGCATTCTCTGAAAATCTTTCTTAGCGCTTCAGACATACAAACTATCTCATCTTTTAAGTCCTACTGCACTTTTACTTCAGTACAACACTTTACCATTTGGCCATCTGCAATTATTACTATCATTAACAAAATAGTCATAGCAGCTACTGTTTTATTAATCACGTATTATCTACACATTATAAAATGATTTCTATTTATTTTCTCAAACTTCCACAACAACCCATGAGAGTAATTATTTTTCTCAGTGGACAGATACAGAAAAAAATCAACTTGAGAGTTTAAGTAGGTACTTTGTCAAGGTCCTATAAATTGGTAATTTGCAGAGAGCCCATATACGAACCCATATTTGACTCTGAAGTCTTACTCTGATCTATTAAAACCTCATACTTCGGGGCACCTAGATGGCTTATTTGGTTAAGCTTCCGACTTCAGCTCAGGTCATGATCTCATGGTCTGTGGGTTCTAGGCCCGCATTGGGCTCTGTGCTGATAGCTCAGAGCCTGGAGCCTGCTTCTGCTTCTGTGTCTCCATCTCTCTCTCCCCCTCCCCTGCTCATGCTCTGTCTGTCTCTCTCTCTCTCATTCTCTCTCTCTCTCCCTCTCTCAAAAATAAATAAACATAAACAAAATTAAAACCTCATATTCCATCTCCTGGATAAGTCTGTAAACTCCTTGAGGCCAGGGAATTGCAGGGCATTCATTCACTCATTCAACAAATATTTTATGGAGCACTTACTATGCACAATTCTAGGTACATGATGAACAAAACAAACAGAATTTCCTGTGTTTAGTAAGAATACAAAACAACGTTCAATATTGTTAGTCATCAGGAAAATACAAATTAAAACCTAAAGGTGATAGTCCACAGACCTACAAGGATGGTGAAATAACATGGTACACAGCGCTGATGATGGCACATGCTGACTAAAACCGGTGATGAGAATGTAAAATGGTACAGACACTTTCAAAGTACGACACTTTGAAAACACTGTTTTGTTTAAGTTAAACATAAACCTACTCTATAACCTATTCCTAGATACATACCCAAGACAAATGAAAACACATGTTTACATAAAGACTTGTTTCCAGCAGCTTTGTTTATAATAGTCAAAAAACTGAAAACAACCCAAATTTCCATTAACTGATGAATGGATAAACAAATCTGATAGATTTATATTATGGAAGTATTCAGTAAGAAAAATGAAGAAACCACTGTTCCATGCAACAACATGCATGAATTTAAGCACGATGTTAAGTGAAAACTGCTGGGGACAATAGGCTACATATTGTATGATTTCATTTTTACAATTTCCAAGGAAAAAGAAAAAGTACAGATCAATTGTTGCTAGGGACTATGGGTAGGGGGAGGAGTAGAGCATAAAGGGGCATGAGGGAAATTTTGGGGCAAATTATAGCATTTTGCCAAACTGGGTAGAGAATGGATAGGCAAAGGCTGAGCAGGAATGGCTACACCAAGCCAGCCTGGCTATAATAGATAATGCATAGGGATTTACACTCCCCATTCTAACTACAAGTCTTACAAGTGCCCACCTCCATTACAACCAGAGGAAGCACAATCCCAGGAGAAAAGTTTAACCTTGAGTAGGAGAGAAGGAAAGAGAAGTTAAAATACCTAGGTCTCATATTGCTAGATTAACGATAATTTGCAGGCTTATATAATAAAGGCTCATGGGCCTTACTTTAAAGATTTTGTGGAGGAGACTGGGAACCTTCTTAAAAATATATGCCTGAGAGGCGTCTGGATGGCTCAGTTGGTTAAGCATCCAACTCCTGATTTCAGCTCAGGTCATGATCCCAGGATAGTGGGATCAAGCCCCATGTCAGGCTCCATGCTGAGTGTGGAGCCTGCTTAAGATGTCCTTTCTCTCTCTCTCTCCCTCTCTCACTCTTTCTCTCCCTCTAAAAAATAAAAATAAAGTACTTGCTTATGTATGTGTGTATGTGTGTGTGTACATACACATAATCCTGGTCCATGTGGCTCTAGGAACCTGAACCACAGAAACTAACCTCTAGGATAATTAGCTCAACCATGTGCTATTGCCTTGGTGGGAGAGGAAGAAGGTTCATGGTCCAATTATAGTTCAAGGTAGCAAGGTATGGGCTTACTTCAGTCTAGATTTCCTGTCCAATGATATCCATTACAGTGAGTGAGATGTGTGCTCAGGAGCACAAATGGAGAATGACAACTGAGGACCATAAATGACCTTATCAGGACTTCCTGCCATGCAGTCTTTCCCAGCCTGAATTCTCCACCTGAACCATGGATCACAGAAATGATTTGAGTAGTGATTTACGAAACTCTTCTAAGAATGCTACATAAGTAGGGCAATCTAGATGCACGGGAGAAAAGTTAACTTTATTAAATAATAGGGATTTCTTGGGCGTATTAGGGCTTAATTCTCTTTCAGGACCTTTGTTGAAAAAGGCTAGAGCATAAAAGATTTCCCATGCCAAAGGATCAAAAAGTGGGTAAAAAGACAGTAAGTCTCAATGGGCAGACTTAGAGAGTAAAGACACCAGAGATTCCCATGCTGCGGGATAAGAAAGTGGGGAAAGCACATAGAAGATTCCCATCTTCCAGATATACTCACATACCCAGAGAACTTGCTGAAATCCAACAGTCTTCAAGGATGGCCTTTGTTCTCCTTTATCTATTACGTTGTACATTCATCCTAAACAATTGGATTTAAAGCATGCATTTGCTTTTGTATGTGCCTGTGTATATCTTTTTATGTGTATATACAGGCATATAGGTTCTTATTAATTAGCTTCCAGTCTCTACAACAATTTTGGACCCAATCAAAAGGGATTAGTGGTCAGCTGAGGTTAGGGAAGGGGGCAAGACTCCTGACCCATGAATTCTCCCTGCTAGTCATTAACCCTCAGGAAATGAACCTTAGTGACTAATTCTGTCAACCTCCCTCCTGCTTGGAGGACTCTATGATCCCCATATATTGTGAAGACAATAATATGTTTAATCAATAGTCATGGTGTCTGCACTGACAGCTGGAATGTAAGCCTGTGGTTCTTTAGTGGGGACCCAGATGTGTCCTTATAGTAATGTTGTTTATAAAGTAACTTGGTGGTTTCCTGTTGTTTCTGGCCCTAATGAACCCTTTACTTCTCATTTTAAGTAAGAAATCAGCATGGTGCTTTGGAAAGAGCTTTATTCTAAAAGGGAGGTGATCTAGCATTTTTCCTTCCCCTACAGACACCTGTGAGGTGCTCTGTACATAACACTTAACACATTTTTATTTAATTGGATTGAACTCTACTGGCTGTGACTCTAATGGTCCTATTAATAATAACATAATTTTTGCTATTACCTTATATATTTATTTGCTTATCTGCTTATTATCTATCTCCTCCCCTAGAATATATACTCCATGAGTTGAAGGTTCTTGACAGTTTTATTTACTGAAGTATTCCGAATGCTTAGAACAGTTCTTGGCCCCCTAGGAGGTGATCAATAAATATTTGTTAAATAAATGAACAACCTTTCATTGAGCTTTGTGAAATATGCCAGGCATGGTGCTAAAAAATTTAATGCAGATTATGCCATTTCATCAAATGTGTCTCAAACTTTAATGTGCAAAAATGCATACTCTGGTATCTTTTTTAAATGCAGATTCTGTTCAGGGTCGGGTGGGAATGGAATTCTGCATTTCTGACATCTTCCAGGTAGTGATGCTGTTTCATGTACCACAGTTGTAGTAGCAACGATCAAATCCTCATACCAACCCATAATCCATCTACCATTCGCCCCTTTATTTTTCAGAGAAGCAAAATGAAGCCTTCTGAATATTCAATAACTTATCCAGGGTCACACAGCTAATGACTAGGAGAGTCTGATAACAGAAACAAATAGCATCTTATGTCTCTGAGTCACAATTCCTGAAAAATACATATCCAGGTATATGCATTTAGGTTGTGGCAGGTAAATGTTTCAAGTATGTTTAGAGCGAGATCTCTCTATATCTCTAGGACACATTTCTATAGAGATGAAATACCTCATTCATTCATTCACTCAAGGATTTATTGAAGGTCACCTCTAGGTAGCCTTCTGTCTATATGAATGTCTCACCTTGTTTGGAAGATGCATCTACATCCATCCATCCATCCATCCATCCATCCATCCATCCATGTATACCTGTATTAAAAATAAGCAGTTTCTCACACACCATCCTTCAGTGAAAACGGTCCATAGCTACCCATTAAGAAAACTCCAGTAAGCTCAAGTTTTTTCTGCTCATCCTTAGACAATAGTCCAACTGTCATCTTATGTGGCACACAAAAGCCCATTCAGAATTTGGTCTGATGCATTCAGGATCTTTACTTAATGTTGTTTTTGTGGTGGTGGTGGTGGTGGTAAAATACACATAACAAAAACCATTTTAAAGTATACAATTTAGTGGCATTTAGCACATTTACAATGTTGTGCAACCATCACCACTAATTCCAGAACGTTTTTATCGCCCCCTACCTACTGAGCAGATAGATATTCCCTTTTCTCCACTCCCTGCAGTTCCTGGCAATGTCTACCATACTTTCTGTGTCTATGAAAGTCTATTCCAGAAATATGATGGAAATGGAATCATATATTATATGGCTTTTTATATCTGGCATATTTCACTTAGCATCATGTTTTTTTTTAGGTATCTGTAATTGATCTCTTTTTTTTTTTTGATATATGAAATTTATTGTCAGATTGGTTTCTATACAACACCCAGTGCTCATCCCAAAAGATGCCCTCTTCAATACCCATCACCTACCCTCCCCTCCTTCCCACCCCCCATCAGCCCTCAGTTTGTTCTCAGTTTTTAAGAGTCTCTTATGCTTTGGCTCTCTCCCACTCTAACCTCTTTTTTTTTTTTTTTCCTTCCCCTCCCCCATGGGTTTCTGTTAAATTTCTCAGGATCTACATAAGAGTGAAAACATATGGTATCTGTCTTTCTCTGTATGGCTTATTTCACTTAGCATCACACTCTCCAGTTCCATCCACGTTGCTACAAAGGGCCACATTTCATTCTTTCTCATTGCCACGCAGTACTCCATTGTGTATATAAACCACAGTTTCTTTATCCATTCATCAGTTGATGGACATTTAGGCTCTTTCCATAATTTGGCTATTGTTGAGAGTACTGCTATAAACATTAGGGTACAAGTGCCCCGATAGCATCATGTTTTCAAGGTTCCTTGTTTTGCACATCTCAACACTTCATTCTTTTTTATGGCTGGATAATATTCCACTGTATAAATATAACACATTTTGTTCATCCATTCATCAGCTGATAGACATTTAGGCTGTGTTCACCTGTCAGCTACTGTGAATAGTACTGCTATGAACATCCTTGTGCACTTTGAGCACTTGTTTTCAATTCTTTTGGTTATATATCTAGGAGTAGAACTGCAAAGTAATATGGTAATTCTATGTTTAAATTCTGGAGGAAACACCAAACTGTTAGCCAGAGTGGCTGAACCATTTTACATAACCACCAGCAATGTACCTGGTTTCAATTTCTCCACATCCTTGCCAACAACATTATTTTCCATTTTTTGATTATAGATCCTAATGAATGCAAAGTGGTATCCCTTTGTGATTTTGTCATTTTCCTAAGCACTAATGGCTATATCCAAGATCTTAATCAAAACTCTGAACCTGATTTAACATTGAATCTCTTCTTTGTTTTTGCTAACTAGTGTCCTAAAGAAAAGGAGATTGATACACTAAAGGACACGAGAACCCATGTGTACAGAGTGACAACCGTGTGAAGAGGCAGCAAGGCGGTCAGCTACAAGTTAAAGAGAGAAGCCTTAGAGGAAACCAAGCCACTGACACCTTGACATTGGATTTCCAGCCTCCAGAACTGTGAGAAAAAACCAATTTCTGCTGCCTAATCCATCCAGTTTGTGGTGTCTTGTTGTGAAGCCTGAGCAAACTAATACAGCCCCTCAGTGGAAGCTTAGGCAGGAAATGGCCTATTCAACATCCTGCTACATACAGGAAGCTTGGTGATCCCTGGCTCTGGAATCCCAAATCTTTTATTAAGCACTGGCTTTAACCCTTACTAGCTGTGTGCCCTTGGGAAAGTGACCTTGGTTTTCCCAAACTGTTTCTTCATGTAGAAAATGGGAATACTAATGGGGAAACTGTGGTTGTCCTACTTCGTCACACAGGGTTTTAAATCAATGCATGGCCACTTACTTGCTCACATGAGTCTCACTCTGAAGGACTCTGAGGTCTAAAAGAGGGAATCTATGCAAAAGTGCTTTCTAAATTCTACAGTGTTATAAAAATGCTCATTAATACAATCACAACATCTACAAAACTGTTAATGGGGGGGAAGGAAATCAATCGGTGTGTTATTTTGTTTTGAGTGCAGGGTCAGGGTGTAAAGTGGCATACACACCCCTCTGCCTGTCAGCAGCCCACAATTAATCTGTCTCAGGGTATTTTTAAACATCGGGAATCATGTATTTTCCATTCACTAGCTGGAAGACTGCCATCCAAAACAGCCAGCATCAGCTATCAGCTAAATTAATACTTGCTGCTACTAAGAATTCATCCACCACCTCCTTCACTCCTACTAGTTCTTGCAAAGTAGCCAACACAAAGTTCCCTGGAGCTGAGCTTAGGCATAGAGTGAGGCCTGATTTTCTCATTCTGATATCCATGGGATTAAGGATTCATCACCTAGAGAGCATCCGTATGCCCTAGAAAATGTGCTAGACGTTTTAATACGTGTACTATCTTATGTAACACATCAATTCTTGAAAGTGGGGGATAATAACTCCATTTTAAATTCAAGCAAATTGAAGCTTAGAGAGGTCAGTGATTTGCCATTCACTCCTTTGACATATTATTAATTGAGCACTTTCATTTTGTTAACTCCTAAGTACTAACTGCTGGAGAATACAACGTGAAACTCGCAATCTTGGCGAGGGAGAAGTTCACAACAAAATAAACAAGCTAATATACTTCAGAACTTTAGTTGCATGAAGACAATTCACAACATAGCCAATCACAACATGAAAGGTAAAAACCTTAGTGGGGGGAATAGACGACAATCAAACATGCAAATGAACACAAATGTAAGTTCCACCATGGGACTTCACAGAAGGAGTGGCCAAAGTTCAGGTGGGTGGATATACTTTATCAGAAAACTGAAAGATGAAGGGTTGCCATCTGTCCAAAAGGGCAGCATGGAAACAAAGTCCTAATGATAGTGTTTAAGTTTCTGTTTCTGACCATGAAGAACCTTATTCTTCTGTGCTATAGGAGTTGATACATTCTCTTTCTTAAAAAAAAAAAATTTTTAACGTTTATTTATTTTTGAGAGAGAGACAGAGCATGAACAGGGGAGGAGCAGAGAGAGAGGGAGACACAGAATCTGAAACAGGCTCCAGGCTCTGAGCTGTCAACACAGAGCCCAACGTGGGGCTCGAACTCACAGACCGTGAGATCATGACCTGAGCCGAAGTCGGACGCTTAACCGACCAAGCCACCCAGGCGCCCCGATACATTCTCTTTCTAATTAAAGTTAAAAAGTTAGGAATCTTAGTATAGACCCAAGGGCCAAATTGTAAGACTTTTTGTGATAGTTACCAACTGGTGTATTAGGGAATTCATTTCATCCTTCTGAGGTTCAGCTTTCAAATCTGCCTTGTTATGGAATACTACTTGGCAATGAGAAAGAATGAAATATGGCCTTTTGTAGCAACGTGGATGGAAACTGGAGAGTATTACGCTAAGTGAAATAAGTCATACAGAGAAAGACAGATGCCATATATGTTTTCACTCTTATGTGGATCCTGAGAAACTTAACAGAAGACCATCGGGGAGGGGAAGGAAAAAAAAAGTTAGAGAGGGAGGGAGCCAAACCATAAGAGACTCTTAAAAACTGAGAATAAACTGAGGGTTGATGGGGGGGTGGGAGGGAGGGGAAAGTGGGTGATGGGTATTGAGGAGGGCACCTGTTGGGATGAGCACTGGGTGTTGTATGGAAACCAATTTGACAATAAATTTCATATTAAAACAAAACAAAACAAAAACAAATCTGCCTTGTTAAACTTACAGTTTAACTAACAGCATATAGCTATTCTGAGGATAAACGGGGCAGCGTATGTGAAGGTGCTTTAGCGTGTGCTATACAAACATAAGACATTACTGAAAACAGCAACAACTTCCTACAGAAAAATGTGATCCACTACTGTCATTCAAAGGGACATTAATCCAATTGGTTAAACCTCTTCCAGAAGAGTTTACCAAGTTGAATTATTAAAAACAGCCCTGACCACAAACCTGCTGACAATCCATAGTTAGCTCCCAATTGCCTCCAGGATAGGAAATGTGTCCCCCAGCCTCATCACATTATATGTGTCCTTCCACCAGGATCCCAACCTCATCATTGTTTCCCAAATTTCCAGTATTTTGAGAATCATCCAGGGCCTCATGGTGATTTGATATCTATTTGATAAGTATCCAGATGCCAAGGTACAATTAGTAACTTACTAACTCTGAACCTTGAACCAATGAATCTGTGTACAATTAATAAGCACTATGGGGGATTCTTATAACTGGCTTATTTGGACAAGCATTACAGGTCATTGGTCCCCAAACATATGTATACATAAACATCACCTGTAGAGCTTATGAAAAAATAAATTACTGGCAATAACCTCCAATAAAATTTCTAATTTAGTGTATTTCTTGTGCAACTGAGGAGATGTATTTTTAACAAGCTCACTCACTGTCCCTAGCTGTTGTCAGTGGCCCATTGTTTAAATGTAAGGAAGCACTGGTCTCAAATGGAATGAATTACTGTCTACTGTACTCTCTGAACTTCCACCTTCCTCTCTCTCCACAGTCTACCATTAATTTAAATTCCACTTCTTACAAAAAGCCCTAGAATTTCTGCCCTCACCTCCACTGCTCTAGACTTATTTAACATATTTTGGGAGAGATACGGACTTTCTGAAGTCATTCTCTGTCTTATAGCTTGGATTGTTATTAATTAGATATTGGAGGGAAAATGTAGAATTTGGAGATAATTAGAAAGGAAGGGTGAGGAAAGGGAAGAGGGAAGGAAAGATGGAGGAAGGAATCAAATATTTAAAGTTCGTTTTAAATACCAGAAATGGATATGGATGTCAAAAGACGCTGAAGTCAGAAAGTCCAAATGTGAAGTATCTCTCTCCCATGTTTATGGGGGAGAATGAATATGGTGTAAGCCTATTCTCTGAAAGCATACGACATTTCTGCACCACTACAGAAACTCCTGGCTTCTCAGAACAGGGGGAGATATTTAGATAATCTTGAGATATTCTCCAGGGTGCCTCAACTCACATTTATTATAGATTTTAACTCTATCTGAGGAGCATATAATCCTTCCTCTAAAGTGGGGACTGTGAAAAAGAAAAAGTGAACAAAAGGGCAGGTAGAAAGAAAATAAATCATTTATCCAGGCAAACTATAATGCATCCCTAGACCCAATCTGCTATGCAAGCTCCATTTCTAATTTTTGCATCATTGCCCCTTCCAAAATTCATAGGATGAAGGCTAAATCCCCAATGTGATGGTATTCAGAGGTGGGGTCTTTGGGAAGTGACTATATCTTGGTGGTGGAGCTCTCAGGAATGACATTAGTGCCTTTACAAGGTGAAACATCAGAGAAATGCTGCTGCTCTCTCTGTCTACCATGTGAGAACACAGGAAGAAGAAGGACACCTGCACACAAGAAAGCCCTCACCAAACGACAGAACTGTTGGAGCCTCAATGCTGGACTTCCCAGCCTCCAGAACTGTGAGAAATAACTACTGTTGCTGATGGCAAGCCATCTATAGTATTCTGTTATTGTAGCCTGCACTAGAGACGGAATCCAGCCCACCCTAGACTTTTCTGAATCATTGAGCCTTCCAATTGCCTGTGTATAACTTTCCCCAATTCAGCTACAATCACCAGTGAGGGAAAACGTGCCTTGAAACAAATGTGTTGAGTCAGCACCAAAGGGGTTTTGGGGGCAGGAGGTAGGGCAGAGGATGGCGATGGGTGAGGATAATAGCTTCCTGAGTGTTTGTTCCATCAATGACCATCCTGCATCATGAGGAGAGCCTCAAGGTTTGTTATTTGCAACAGACGGTGGGATTTCAAGCAGCCCTCAACTGGGTTCCCTTTCTGGAGGGTCTCCACTTTTTCTCCTGTGATGAAGCTAGTTCATTCTCTCTCTTAGAGCCTTGTGGAGCATGGGAAAACAGGGACCAAGTCTGACTCCCTTCTCTTTAGATCCACATTAAAAATGGTTTTGCCACCTGCTAACTATAAAGACAATTTAGATGCTGTTTCTGGCCCAGGCAAATAACTGAAAACTGGGTGATCAACCTAAATCATGTTTTTGAAAATAATAGTATGTTCATGTTATGTACACCCCTGGATCCCCTCTTTTCCCACTTCTGATAGACTTAAACTTTTTAATTTATTGTTATTTTTTTAATCTTTATTTTTAAGAGAAGAGAAGAGGAGAGAGAGAGAGAGAGCGAGAGCATGAGCAGGGTGGGAACAGAGAAAGAGGGAGACACAGAATCTGAAGCAGGCTCCAGGCTCAGAGCTGTCAACATAGAGCCTGACGTGGGGCTCAAACCCACGAACTACAAGTTCATGACCTGAGCCAAAGTCCAAAGCTTAACCAACTGAGCCACCCAGGCGCCCCTGGACTTAAACTTTTTAATGGCTTCCAATGCTCTTTTAAGTAAGACTAAAATTACTGACGAGCTTGCAAGAATCTGCACCATCTGGCCTCTATAATGGTTGAAGCTTGCCCATCACCCTCTATTCTTGCCCATGGCCTACTCCCTCACAGTCTTTCTTATCTCCTCCTCTCCAGTCAAGACTAAGCCAAAATTGTGTTTCCTTTAAAAACTGTCTCCAGAACAGTGCAGGCTCTCTGCAGGAAGTTAATGGTCTTTTAGCTCCTGTATTTCTTCCTTTATGTCACTTATCAATAATTACAATAATAACAATTATGGAATTAGTGGCTTAATAAATTAGTGTTAAAGTCTCTACTAGAATGTCAATTCCATGAGGATAGGGGACCACTTTTATGTTTAGCATCCTCAGAGTTTAGTAGGATATCAGGAGCCCAATAAACCTTTTTTTGAAAGAATAGCAAATGGAAGTGAAGAATGTTTGTAGGGAAAGACTCTGTGTTGGTTTCCTTTGGTCTACATTTGCAAATATGCATAAATTAGTAGAATAGCAAGATGCCTCTCTGATCTTCATACTCTAGGCAGAATTGGCAAGAGCCTCTAATTCCAAAGGTCTTGGATGTCTGAATACACTCAGCCCTGAAAATATTCTTCTACACATTTTTAGAAAACTCCCCCAACCCCCAACATGGAAATCTTGGCTTTTAATCCCTGCTTCTAGACCTCCTTTCTTTCTTTTGTACCATGTTGAAAATTTAGACATAAGACTCACTTCTGTCTATCACTTTAAAGATGTGAATGTACCTAAACCATTATGACTGAAGATTTCAAGGGGTGGAAGGAGGCAGAAAAAAAATGTTTACATCACAGCAGTACAAACAGCCTTCAAAGTTTCCAGCCACCACCATGTCTCCTGCTTGATCTCAGGAGTTCCAAATGAAATAATCTCCTCTTCTTCAACAGATACATTTGCTCCCTCTTTTAAAGCCTTGCCATATTGCAAAAGGGAATCTGACCCACTTTGAGTAGTATTTTGGGTTATTTCTCCTAACAAAGATAGTTTCCTTCCCAAGAAGAATCTCATTGTCAGATGGGAAGATGGCATTTACTATTTTTATTTTATTGTTATCTCCTCTTTAGAAACTTAAGTTTGTCATTTTTTTTCACGATGGTATATTTCTATAGAAATTTGAGTGAATTCTTCCAGTTGAAAAACAAAGTGATGATGGAATTACATAGAACAAAAGCTAGGGACACACATTAATCTGGGTTAAAATCTGGAATCTACAACCTAGTAGACTGCAGATAAGTTCTTTGAACTCTTTAATACTTCATTTCTCTATCTGTAAAATGAGGATAATAAGGATTCTGAATTTTCTACTTACATGAAAGAATAAATCACTTCATTGTTTAAACCAACATGAAATGGTTTGATTTTTGCTTGCCATCAAAGGCTTGGTAAACAACCCCCTGTTGTAAGTTATTTTAGCACCACCCTTTCAGTTCATTTGGTCTGTGTCTCTATATTTGCTTTAATACCACAGCTTGGAGCTTTAGTAATTCCTCACCAAGTAGTACTGACAATCATAATACAATAAAACTCATTATTATTTTACTTTTTAAATATTCCTAAGATACTGTGCAAGGACAAAAGTTATGATTTTATAATTATCTTTCACATGGATCATTTTAAAATAAGCACATTTACTATGTTTTATATATGTGTAGAACATCGATGCAATTTATGTTTTATATATGTGAAATAACTTATGAAAACTTGTTTCTTCCCCCTTGTCTATCAATGATTATAATATATAATCATGTGTATATACCTGTTCTTCCCCTTTGCTTATCTATCAGTGATTATAATATATATACACATATATGTGTATATACACATATATACATATATATACATGTATGTATATATGTACATATGTGTATATATGTATATATACATGTATGTGTATATATATACACACACGCACATTGCACACACACCTGTTTCTTCCCCTTTGCCTATCTATCGATTATTCTAATATGTAATCATATGTATATACTTGTGATTTCCCCCTTGGCTGTCCAACATCCTTTTTGTCTTACCATTCTGATCACACTAACTTTTTCCTTTGGGAAGCCACCCTCTCATACTGCATAATAGGCAGATGAGAATAGGACTGACTTTAGGCCTAATTCACTGCAAACTAACTCAATGTGTGGCATTCTCAGAGTCATAATGTTAGTCCATAAAAGGCTCAGTTAGAGCTAAAATAGGATAATTTGCTTGACTGTTGTGGGAACACACCTGCTCTATTCCCATGATACGAATGAGGAAGCAAGAAGTCCTAACTGCTGATGGTAACTATCTTGCAACCATAAGGAAAATCAGTCTGGCACTAGGCAGAAGGAAAAGCCAAGAAAACCCAAAGAAATGAAGATTCAATCTGACCAAAATGTTCCTAAGCCCATATATTTCTGGCTTTTTCAATTATGTGAAGTAATCAATCCTTCTTTTATCACTGAAGCTAATCGCAAGTGGTATTAGTAACAATCTACCAAAAGCGAGCTAAATAATACACTCATTACCTTTGTGATTTATATTTTCCGTTCAATTTTGTTTTATGTCTCTATATTTGCAACATCACTATTTTTTTTTATTATCTGATAAGGCTAGAATACTGTTATGATATTCTTTTATTGAATATTGGACCTTTCACCTACTTACATTTCCAAATAAATATAAAATAATTTAATTAAGTTTCAAAGATAAGACAGCTTGAATTTTGACTGGAATTACATTAAATCTAAAAATCAAGGTTAATAGACTATTTTCCAATATTTTCTCTTCCCATTTAGGAACCTAGTGTATCCAACCATTTAATCAAATCTTCTTTTAAGTTCTCTCTAATACGATTTTATAGATTTATTTATGACTACATATTGCCCATTCAATTTATGCCTCAATATTTCACAATTTATTACTATTCTGAAAGGATGGTTAAGTATTTCTTTCCCAAATGGTAATTGTTAATATACTAATATTCTTCTTGGCAGTTTAGTTTTCAGAAGCATAGTACCTTGAAAGTAGATCACCTGAATCTTCTAATCATGGGTCAGCCACTAACTACCTTTATTTCCTTGGACAATTTACTTACTCCTGTGTCCCACAGAACTCCCACCTATAAATGAGACGTTCCTCATAAGGGTGTGGTGAATATTAAGAGAGTTAATACATGGAAAACACTTAGGATAGTACCTGACACATAAAAAGCCCTCTATAAATCTTAGTTATCATAATTTCTGGTTGTCATCATTTTATTGTTGATGTTACCCACATTATTATAAAAGTAATAATGCTTTTTTTAAAGCTGAGTTTGGATTAGTGTGTTTTCCGACCTATCTATCCATATTCATCCATCTACTAATCTACCTATCTATACTATACCTATTCTTCACTTTAACCTTCCTATTTAAATGAATTTGTGAGAAGGTATAAAATTAAAATTGGCAATAATATTAGTGGGCATGATAAAAAAATATTAGTGGACATGGGTATTTTGTTTATAAAATTAAAAGAGATGTCAATGGATTTTCTTCATTGATTGCAATCATGTTTGTGACATTTGGTTTTAGAGTGACTCTATTATATCAAGAATGGATCCTTTCTCCCCTACCTCCTTCCTTTGCTCATTTCTGTCTTTCTCCTTTCTTATTTCCTAAGTGGTACAGAAAAACGTATTTTTATAGGAAAACCTCAAGCAATAACAGAAGTTAAACAATTAAAGTTGAAACTTTTCTATCAACATTGACTCTTTCTTTGCTTCCAATAAATTTTCTTTTCTCTTAATGTTTATTTTTGTGTGTGAGAGAGAGAGAGAGAGGCAGAAAGAGAGAGAGAGAGAGAGAGAGAGAGAGATCATGAGCAGGGGAGGGGCAGAGAGAAATGGGGACACATAATCTGAAGTAGGCTCCAGGCTCTGAGCTGTCAGCACAGAGCCCAGTGCAGGGCTCAAACTCACAAACTGTGAGATTATGACCTGAGCGGAAGTTGGCTGCTCAAACAACTAAGCCACCCAGGCACCCCATTTCCAATAAATTTTCTGATTAAGAATTCAGTATGTATCTCTAAGGTCTTTCTGTGTGTATATGTCTGTGTATACATATACAAATATAATTTGAAGGGTATGTTTTTCCTGACAATTTACTGTTTTTATCCTTCCAATTTTTTTGACAAATTGATATACACATTCTTTTTAATTGCTGCATAATATTCCATGGCCTCTGCATAATAATCCAAGGCAGTTTATGACAGTTTATTTAACCATATCTCTTTAAGTGGATATTTAGAGATTTCAATTTTTCACTATTACAAACACTATATTCCTTATATATAGAATATAGAATATGTAGAACTTTGTTGCAATATTCTACAAAGCTCTCCTAAATTTATCATCAAAGATGTAATGGTATGATGTAATACAATGATGTAATGGGTGTGACACATCAAAGATGTAATAAGTATCAACAAAGATGTAATTCAGTAGATAGTTTCCTACCAGGAATTCATCTGATCCAAAGTCACATAAACAATAAAATAAACCTATAGTCCAGTAATCTCTTACATAACAATGGCAAGGGTGGTGAAAAAACATACCACAAATTGATATAAAATGGCCATTGAACTATGGTAACAGGGACGCTTGGTGATGATTATGTACTATTGATAATCTTAGAAACATGAAAAAATTACCATAATAAGATAAAGAAGAACTGCTAAAAATATATGGAGAATGCCAGACATATAATTAGAGTTATCAGATTCAGCTCATTATTATTACTGTGTGACAGTTATAGTAGGAAAAAAAAAAAGAACACTTAGAGAATTTGTTCTTAAGGTGTGAGAAGATGTATCACAATCCTCAAAAAAATATTATTTTTCAAACTAAATAGGATTTTGCCTCAGTCCTGGCATTCTTTTTAAAAACTTTTAATGTTTTTTGATTTTTTTTTTTTTTTTTTTTTTTTTTTTTTGGGGAGGGGGAGAGAGAGAGAGAGAGAGAGGGAGGCAGCAAGCAAGCCAGGGAAGAGCAGAGAGAGAGAGAAATCCCAACCAAGCTTCCTGCTTTCAGCACAGAGCCCAACGTGAGGCTCAAACTCACATGACCCAAGCTGAAACCAAGAGTCAGAAGCTTAACCTACTGAAACACCCAGGCACACCTCAGTCAAGGCATTCTTATGGCTCATTTCTCTTCTTTGTCCTCAATGCCATATCTAAGAAGTTGATATGGTGACTGTCACAGCCCTAGCTATTAAGGGAAATATGTCAATTTCCTCAGATTCACAGCAAGGAAGAACAGCTGAAAACCACACAGGAAGTTTGTTTACTTTTTAAAATGTGAATATTTTATATAATATATATCTATATCTATCTATATATATATCTCCATCCCTTCATAGGGAACACATGTTCCTTTTCTACAAATAGAGCTCATATTTTAAAAATTGAAAATTTACCAGCTAAATTGCAGAGAAAAAAATTGTATTCTTCAGATCCTAAGAACAGTTCTTAAAACCTAGAAATTAAAACTACAAAATTTGAATACAGGTGACCAATAATTAGAAACAATTTTGAAAAATGAATTCCTAACCAATAAGGTAAGAGATCAAATGTGGAGCACCACCAAGGGAATTTGTTACCTACAATGTGAAAAATTATTTAGAGTGTTTCTTAAATGTTTAGTCTTATTCAAAATGAATTCTATGTGCCAAAAGCAAAATGATTTTCATTTCAAATATATAAAATAGAATAGATCTTTCCTAACATTTCAAAAAATGAGATATTTTTATTAAATATGATAAAAACATATAGAAAGCCTTTTATAAAATATCTATGCCAAGGGCCCAGGGCGCCAAAACCTTATACCTAAATGAATGAGGACACTTCAAAGATTTGGTTTTTCATGCAGATCTACACATGTCCATTTAGTGGCCAAGGTATAGGTCCCACTACCAAACTTTGGGATAATTTTGATGATTAAGAAAATTGTAGACACATATTGACTCCAACAATGCAGAAACTTAGTGATGCATCACAGGGACTCAATTAAATTTTGCAAAACAACAACAACAACAACAACAACAACAAAAAACATTAAGGAAAACGCATAGTTCAAATCCTAGTTCTGACACTTTGCTTTTTTTTAGCCAAAATTTGACACCTTGCTAGTGTTGTATCACATTGCCTTTTTTAAACCTCTCTTTTATCTTTTGTAAAAGAGGGAACTGGAAAACAGGAATCTATGCCTTTTACTAAATCCTATGCTTTGATTCTTATTTTCAGATCTCAAGAGCACTGGAAAAGTGGTCTGAGAGACATCTGGAAAGAAAATGCAGATTGAATAAATGTGTGTATCTCTGTTTTCTTTATAAATATTATGGTAAAGGGATTTTAAGAAGTGAAAAACCTAGAAGGAATATGCACTTTTTCATAGCCTTAATGCTAGATATATAGTATTTAACCTATTATTGTTGTTATTATTTTTTTAATGTTTTTATTTATTTTTGAAGGAGAGACAGACAGGCATGAGCAGGGGAGGAGCAGAGAGACAGAGGGAGACATGCAATTTGAAGCAGGCTCCAGGCTCTAAGCTGTCAGCGCAGAGCCCAATGCGGGCTCAAACTTATGAACTGTGAGATCATGACCTGAGCTGAAGTCGGACGCTTAACCGACTGAGCCACCCAGGTGCCCCCTGTTGTTGTTATTTTAAAGGAGAGAAAGTCGAAATCTAAGAGTCTGCAAAGGATGGTGGCAATAGGAAACAGGTGAGGCGGTTCAACACTGAGGAACTGGGAAAGAGTTAGAAATTAGAAACATCCAGTTTCAGAGCACCTGGGTGGCTGGCTCAGTTGCTTGGGCTGCTCACTCTTGATTTTAGCTTAGGCATAAACTCATGGTTGGTGAGATCCAGTGGCAGATAGGGCTCTGCCCTGGCAACATGGAGCCTGCCTGGGATTCTGTCTCCCCATCTCTCTCTGTCCCTCCCCTGCTCACTCTCTTTCAAAACAAAACAAAACAGAAATTCAGCTTTTCAGAAGGCAGCAGCCAGGTTTGGGCTAAAATGAGAAGTGTTGGACAGAAAGTATGAATAAAGAAATTGTTCCCAAATTCTCCCTTTTTAGCACAGAGAGCCAGGAAACTACTCCCAACCCCCACTTCTGGAAAAAGAAAATAATTTAACTTGTTGAACTGAACCAGAGAAGCACAGGAGCAGCAGAGAACAGGGGTGAAAAGAATTACATTAGGTGTAAATCTACATAATTCATCATGAGACCCCCTATAGCCTCTTTTCTCCAACTTAACTAGGATGCATTCCCATTCCTATGAAGAGAAATTTATCCAACTTACAAATCAGGACATTTAGTGCCAATCTCTCCACATTTTGATCAATTACCCTGAAGGAAACATAGTAGGAGAAAATGGGTTTGCTTAAATAATTTATTTAAATATGAATAATATCTACAGACTACCAGGAATTTAAGAAAAACTCCATTCTGAAGGTGGAAAAAGCAAATAAACAAAAAGAACTGTAGGAAAACAATATTTTGAAAGCACAGTGAAATAATGACTAATCAATATCACTACATAGTTAAGATAAAATATTAAAGCTACAAATAAAACAAAATCGGAAAACAGTATTACTAAAAAAGGAGGAAGGAGGGAAAGAAGGAAGGAAGGGAAGGATGGAGGGAGAGAGGGAAAGAAGGAAGGAAGAAAAAGAAGAAAGAGAGAAAGAAAGAAAGAAAGAGAAAAAGGGCTTAAAATGGAGTCACTTGTGCTGAGTCCTATGTCAGCAAAGAAGACTTAATATCTAATTGTGGTTTCAGCATCTCTCAGGAATGTGACCTTTAACCAGTCAATCTGGAATTAATTACCTTGTCAGCCCTAGTGAGGTAATTTGCATAATAGACCCCAGTGCTTTCCCCAAAGAAAGGTGAACTTGCTTGAAATATTCCATTCTTTGTTAGAAAGTTCTTTTTTCCTCCCCTTCTGCCTATAAAAGCCTTCCATTTTGTACAGCTCCTCAGAGCTCCTTTCTGTTTGCTGGATGGGATGCTGCCTCATTCATGGATCACTGAAAAAGCCAATTAGAGCTTTAAATTTACTTGGTTGAGTTTGTTTTTTAACAGATTTGATGGCAGTGTTGGGACCAAAGGAGACTTCTGAGGGTTTTAAGACAACGAGAAGCAAGGGTGTGATACCCAAGAACCATTCTGAGTTCACTTGTCTTTCTCACCGTTCCCAAGGTCAAGTTTCTCTCAGTTCTGAGTTCTGCTCTTTTTGTGTTGAGCTCTCAAATCTAATTTGCTTCACAGTACAGGGCAGGTCAGTTTGAGCTGGCAAATAGTTCTGCTCAGAGCCCAAGCCCGTAGTGTTTATTTCAGGCCACAGTTCTTGTTTAATTAGTGGAAACCCCCAGCCCTTGATTCTGTCCCAAGATCCACATGGGAACTGTTACTGGCAGTTTACAATTCTTCATTTATGTGGAGCCAGCAGTCTACAGTCACCATTTGTTCAGGTCTGCTGGTTTAATCCTTTGTCCAGTTCATGTTTCCATGGTGGGAACTGGTGGTGGTGCACACAGGGCCTTTTCTTGACCAGGAAACCATAACATCTTTTGGTTACTGTCAATACATTAATGTGCACCTGTTTGTCTTATTTTGTGTGCATAAAGGATATTGCTAATGGGAATCTCAGAAGCAGCCCCAAAATTGGTGGGCACGGGTCAGGATTTGAAAGCTGTTAGACGGGAACCCTCTTGCACTGTTGGTGGGAATGCAAACTGGTGCAGCCACTCTGGAAAACAGTGTGGAGGTTCCTCAAAAAGTTAAAAATAGACCTATCCTACGACCCAGCAGGAGCACTGCTAGGAATTTACCCAAGGGATACAGGAGTACTGATGCATAGGGGCACTTGTACCCCAATGTTTATAGCAGTACTCTCAACAATAGCCAAATTGTGGAAAGAGCCTAAATGTCCATCAACTGATGAATGGATAAAGGAATTGTGGTTTATATACACAATGGAGTACTACGTGGCAATGAGAAAGAATGAAATATGGCCCTTTGTAGCAATGTGGATGGAACTGGAGAGTGTGATGCTAAGTGAAATAAGCCATACAGAGAAAGACAGATCCTCACTCTTATGTGGATCCTGAGAAACTTAACAGAAACCCATGGGGGAGGGGAAGAAAAAAAAAAAAAAAGAGGTTAGAGTGGGAGAGAGCCAAAGCATAAGAGACTCTTAAAAACTGAGAACAAACTGAGGGTTGATGGGGGGTGGGAGGGAGGGGAGGGTAGCTGATGGGTATTGAAGAGGGCATCTTTTGGGATGAGCACTGGGTGTTGTATGGAAACCAATTTGACAATAAATTTCATATATTAAAAAAAAAAAGAAAGAAAGAAAGCTGTTAGAATGCTTACCACCTAACCCAAGGATTCCCATGTTAAGATAAATTGGTCATGGAATGGAATAGATGGACACTGGGCTCCCTGCCGACCTCAACAAAATTTCTGTGCAACAAGGTACACTGTAAACAACCACACAATCCCCAAACCCATGGCACATCCCTCTTAGGTATTAATCTGGCTCTAAGAGACCAAAAAAGGCTTAGCTAATAGAAATGGAATCTTTTAAATTTCAATAGTTAAGCATGACCTCTTCCAGCACACCTTCTTATTTTATGTCTAAGAACTGTGGTTTCAAAAGCTATGGATATCTCTAGACATGCTGAAATCTTACTAAAAGCAACCTAGAATTACATTGATCTCTGTGAGAAATATTACTATTAGTCAAGATCATTTAAGAGGTGTATTTAAAACAAGGGTTCCCAAATCAAATAAGCAGAATGAGATACTTATTTTAAGTGGCTTGAAGAGGCCTCCAAAAGGCTTCGAAAATGCCAAAATCACTTCATCGAAGGATGAAAATAGTAAAAAAATATACAATAGGCACCCAAAAGACTGTCAAACCCCCAACTGTTCCCCTCTGTCCTCCTTTATTTGAGTATCCACTCTATTAATCTGAATTGTCTTTTCACTCTAAAAAGACTACATGACTGTAAACAAAGGTCTTTCAAGTTAATATCCTTATAGACACTCCCGTATCTACTCTCAATGATGAGCCCCTATTCTCAGTCACTAGGCCACTCCCTGATTGAGAAACTTAGTTATTTCCTGGTTAACTGCTACTTTCTTCCCTTTTTCCCAGGGAAACTAAAATTAAAATTAATGAAAAATCTTGCCAAATTTTTTTTAGATACCAGAGCCTGCAGAGCAGGTCCTGGGAAAACTGGCAGAAGCCGGGTAAGGTTGAAGATTATTGCCAGACATAGCTCTTGGATCTCTGTAGTGTAGAGGCACCCTTTATGAGCCAGGGGTTGGGGGTCCTGCAGGAACAGCCAAGAGGGTCCTTGGCTTCAGGTAGGGCTGAACTCAAATGTGAGCCAGCAGGAGGTGAAAGCAGAGTTTATTGAAGATATATAGAGTTTCAGATGCAGCATCCAAGAGACTTAGAAGGCAAAAAAGGGAGTCTTATCTTGGTTCCAGATCTAGGGTTTTTTTTATTGAGCAGGGTGGTCTGGTGCCTGTCCTCTCAGGCACCCAGCAACTAGTTAGAACAAAGATGAGGGTCTAGGTATTATTCCTTGCAGCCAGGGGGTTTTGGCTTTGAGATGTGATAGCTTCCTCCAGTTACTCTCACCTAGTTCTTCCTCAGATGTTATCCATTCTGCAGAAATCATTAACCCTTTGTCCCTTACCAGGAGGCCATATGCTATTTGCATTACAATGCATGTGTAGAGGGAGCTGGGGGTGCAAGTCCTAGCAAGAATAGAAACCGGAACAGAAGCAAAGAAAAAATAAAATGGCTTTTTCTCTCATGGAGTACCTTTGATTTCCCTGTCTCATTAAGATCTTGGCTGGGCTTCCTGCCTGCTTAGAATGGGGAGGTTGTTGGCCCATCCTTTTGACTATTTTGGGAGCCACCTGAAGATATTATCTTTTGCACTCTCTTTGAGGAAACCTCATGGGCCCATAGGGTTGTTAGTTTAATACTGCCAGGACCATTTACTGTTTGTCCTAGCTGCAAGCTGACAAGATATTTGAAAGAATTTAATAATTCTGTGATCAGAAATTTGGCGAAATAGGAAGCTGATACTCAGTCTGATAGAATTTTTTTAGGCCTCTTCCCTAAGGTAAATGTACCAGAGGCAAAGAAAAACATTCCACCACACATGGATGGGTGTGTCAGTCCTTTCTTTGATAAGCAACTAACCTCACCTATTCATCTCTAAAGGCTTGGAGGCATGGTAAAAATTCTGGCCTTAGGACACAAAAGTCCTTCTTAAAGGAACTTGTACTCTTTCCCTGTGCCTTTGAGATGTAAATGTTCTACTTGATCCCTCCAGGAACAGTTATCCAGGCCATCTCTTTGAAATGCAAACTTCAGGAAGGTAATGCTTATCAGAAAAACAATAAAAGGAGGAAATGTCATTTAAAACTTGGGTAAATTAAAAACCTTTTAACCATCCTCTTCACAAATATTAGTAAAAAGGTTTAGCCATTTGAGAAGGTAACCTTAATTTATTCCATCTGCCTGAGGTGTAAGTTAAATCTAATCTCTGTCATAAGCAGTGAGTTTTGTATTATTGTACCTGACTCATGGTGTTAGTTTTTAAATGGAAACTATAACGTCTCTGTTTGCATTAGTCTATTTATGTGTCTGTCTATCCATCCATCCATCCATCCATCCATCCATCTACTAGATGTATGGTATTTTTCTGTCTCCAGATGGTATTACTAAGATTAATTTGTAAAAGAGCTCTATATAATTGGCTTATGTGAATTAAGGGTCCCTAAATTTCTCAGAAATATAATAGAAAGAAAACCAAATATCTTTCAGGTTCACATGATCTGGGAAAACACTTGGTATTAAAGCTAATTTAAGTTTTTTGGTTTAATTAAAATAGACATGTCTGTAGAGTTATCAACAGTGAATATGATGCAGACATAAGGCTTTTATTCTATCCAATTTATTAGTCAAATAAGTTCATTGTTATAAAATTTGCCAACAATAAGACAAACTTGATATGATGAAATTTCCATAAGTAATCTACTCACAATTATTGAGAACAAGTGAATTAAATAGATGCAAGCAGGATAAAAGTTTATAAGTGAACTTTTTTAATAGTTTCTCTACATCTTTTTGGAAACCTGAAAACTTAAAATTTTGCTAAGTTAATTTAAATGATGAATAGTCATTGGCTATCTTGGCCATTTCCCAAATAAGATAAAATACTGAAACATTAATTACTGAACGTAGGCTTAACCACTTTTGGCTTCTTACAGAGAAACTGAAGGTATTTGGGTCTATTAGTCAACATGTTTTGTGCCACACTGGAAAGTTTACTATGAAAAAAGTGTTTCTAGAAATAATAAAAAGTATTTATAACTTTGTCAAGTTACAGAATGCTAATGTAAGATGGTTTGTAATTGGTTACTTCTTTATTTCCCCCCAAATTAAGGTTTTTCAGAGTTCAAAATTCTAATATATATAAAGTCACTACAAATAATAAAGGAAACATCCCTGATGGGGTTTTGGAGTGATGGTGGGGTTCGAAGCTGATGGCCAATAAAGAAATTTTGAGATGTCTTTGGTGCAAAAAAGGTGATTCTGCCTGGGCAGAAAGAGCTTCACTGGAGTTGTGGAGACTGACTGATTATATACTATGGCGTTGTTGGCAGGTAAAGGCAAAAGGGACGCCTCCAGAAGGACTTTCATATGCTAAAGAGGACTCAAACCAGGGGTCTTTGCTATTGTCAAGCTAAGGTTGTTTTCCCTCTAGTAAGGCATTAACATTAGGAAGGTAGGGCTTTTCTGGAGAAATGTTATACTCTGTATTTGCCTCAAGTATTTGTCAATGGGATGCAGGTTATAAGGAAATTTAATTTTACCTGCCATTTCCTTCTTGCCTTTGTTTCCCACCTCAGTAGGAGGGGAGGGATGCTGGGCTCTAGGAAACTGAGTCTATAGGTTTCTAGAGATCAGGCTATTGATAAAATTGCCTTTTTCTTGTAATTTACTAAGACATAAACTGATGGAAACTCCTGTCCTATAGAACTATGATCTCTAACAGTGAAACATTTGTTTCCCCCTTTCCTTTGTTCTTGTGCAGCCAGGAGTGCCTGAGGAATGTCACAGGTATCCTACCTGGGGTGGGGAGGGGGGGGGGCGTTGAGGGGTGTCAGCTTGCCTTATGTTTCCTCATCAATCTTGATATGCAAGGCAAGTAAGATGAGTGTGCCTTCAGTAAAAGAAAATATGAGGAACAGAGATGCATTTTTGTTAAGGAAAAATAAAGTAATTTTACCTTAATGTGAAATTGGCTATTCCAGAATGGGAAAGAGAAAACAAACAGGACAAAACTATAGAAGGTAAGTTCTGTTTAGCAAAACATATGATCCTATATGACCAAGTGTTTTTATTTTTTAACTTTTTTAAAATGTTTATTTACTTTTGAGGGAGAGACAGAGTGTGAGCGGGGAGGGGCAGAGAAAGAGGGAGACACAGAATCTGAAGCAGGCTCCAGGCTCTGAGCTGTCAGCACAGAGCCTGATTTGGGGCTCAAACCCAAAAAGTGGGAGATCATGACCTGAGGCAAGGTTGGATGCTTAACCAACTGAGCCACCCAGGCGCCCCATGACAAAGTGTTTTTAAACCTTCTGATGTGTTTGACAAACTTCCCAAAATAAAATTCCAAATGTAGTCTAAATTTCAGGATTTTCTAGAGGGACTCTGGAACATTTCAAAAGATGTGTTTTCTCTCCTTATAAAACAGGAGATGTTAAACTAATTAGGCATATTTGATATGCTAAATAACATGGGAAGAACTGTCAAATAACAAGTAATACTAAGCTTTATTTATGTTGCATTTTTATAGGCATAGGTTCTAAGTATTCCAGAAATTGTATGAAATTCATAGAGTCTGATATGTCTTGGTATAATGGTATCATCATAATTATGGTTATCTTTTTAAAATGTGGGCCCCAGGGGTGCCTAGGTGGCTCAGCCAGTTGAGTCAGATGCTCAGGGTCATGGGATTGATCCCATGTCAGGCTCCACACTGATCATGGAACCAACTTAAGATTCTTTCTCTCTCTCTCCCTCCCTCTGCCCCTCTGGCTCACGCTCTTTTTCTCCCTCTCTAAAATTAAAAAAAAAAAAAAAAAAAAAAGCCTCAGAAAATAACCAAATCTCCTTGTCAATTCCATTATAATAAACTCTCACAAGGTCTTTAACACTGGGGCATTTTAAATGTGTGTATGTGTGTGTGACTTACGGATAATTACTGTTTTAGTCAGAGGCTTTTGCAAAAGTATTCTGCAAAAGTGTGTCATCTTCAAGGAGATTCATAGGAAAGGACTTTGACAAGTATAGGTTTCTGATAACTAAGATCATAAAATTGAACTGGGTAAGAATTTCCAGAACTAATGGAAAAACTGGATTCAGGCAGAACAAGTAGTAATTACACACGACTGAATGAAGAAGGATGATTATAATTCCTTATGATATTTTGTTTGAAACACTGATGGTTCTTCAATTTTTGTTTTTCCAGATTTAAGGAAATCTTTTCTTAAGCTATCTACGACTTAGAGTAATTTGGTAAAGTATATCTTTGTAAACAAAGATGAAACATTTACTTTTTCCTCCACCGTGCCTCCAAAATTTGGAAATTCATGAGTATTCTTTTCATGGCATTATAGTTAGCTATTTATATAAGTTCAATAAGAATCTGTTCTCTTAGTAACAGGACACTATTAGAAACATTGGTTACACTGCCAAGACTTTGACTGGAATATTGTATTTGAGAGAGATCTACACAGACTCAGATATGACCTGAGCTTATAAGGTCAATCACTATTCTTGCTGCACTTAAGTAAATAATCAGGCCAAGTTTAATGCAAACAAATTAACTTTATTATGATTATTTCTGGAAAAAAAATAGGGATGACTATAGAGAGAGAAGTTATGTTTCCACCTTTGTAGATACTAACTTCTAGTCCTGCCAATTGTCTTTGAGGTTTTGTCATATACCTGTAAACTAAACTGGATCCTGAGTTCTTCTGGTTTCCTCAAAACCCCTGGCTAGCACTCTCCAAACTAACATTAACAATTTTCTCCCACCTTTCTCATTTGGAATCACTAAGAACAAAGACTGCCCTTGAATCTCCTTGGAAGGGACTTAACTGGATCCTCCTCACTACCCAGTTGACAGCCAAACTTCAGGGACCTGACAGTTAGGTATACATATATCTCACAGCTAAAGAAGGCTGCACCTCACAACTGGTCCTGTGCAAATGCCAGAGGTCTCTAAATCAAATTGACCAGCAAGAGCAACAGCCAGCATTGATGGAGAATGCTCCCACACAAAATGCCAGATCAAGACTTCCTACTTTTACTCATCATAAAACCCTTTCTTTTCTTTACTCTGGCTCTGACCTCCCTGGAAAGATATCAACATCTGTATCTTTCAGGCCATTGCTAAGTGGGAGTAACCTTTCGGGCTGCCAGATCTGTCATTAAAAACAAACAACCCCCCTAAAAACACATGATCTGTCCATTAACAGTGCAACCTTAGTAGGAGTGGTTTGTGTCCTAAGAGGATTTATCTTTGTCTGTGGTAGTTATCATTTTCCTTGGGCCTATGAATACTTAGGTGGCTGCAACAATGCTTCTTAGGTTATCTAACTATGCCCATAACTGTTCACAAATGGACTAAGGAAGATACATCATTAGTCAACTCTCCTGAATTTACATCGCTGAATTAGAAAGGACCTACAGGAATCTTTCATGATTCAGGATTTGCTTCCATTGGCAGGGCCCTACTTCCTTGGTTAGATGTAAATGTAAATAAGAGGCACCTGGGTGGCTCAGTTGGTTAAGCCTCTGACTTTGGCTCAGGTCATGATCTACTAGTTTGTGAGTCGAGCCCTGCATCTGGTTCTGTGCTGACAGCTCAGAGCCTGCAGTCTGCTTTTGAGTTTTGTGTCTTTCTCTCTGCCCCTCCCCTGCTTGTGCTCTGTCTCTCTCTTTCTCAGAAATGAATAAACATTAAAAAAAAAGAGAAGTAAATGTAAATGAGGCTATAATCAGGAAACTTTCCTTAAGTTATTTATTTATTTATTTATTTATTTATTTGAGAGACGGAGAGTGCTAGTGGGGGAGAGAGGCAGAAGGAGGGAGGGAGGGAGGGAGGGAGAGAGAGAGAGAGAGAGAGAGAGAAAGAATCCCAAGTAGGCTCCATGCTTAGTGTGGAGCCTGATTTGGGGCTTGATCCCACAACCCTGAGATCATGACCTGAGCTGAAATCAAGAGCTGGATGCTCAACCAAATGAGCCATCCAGGAACCCCAGGAACCTTTCCTTAACTTTTAAAAGTACTGAAAGAATCCACTGCTAAAACAATAGGTGCCCCTCCCCCCGCCCCTAAAATTCTAGAGTCTCTGGCCAAAGTTCTTCTTGACAGCAAGACAGCTCTTATTTATATTTTAGCTGAACAAAGAAATTTCTGTGCTGTGGCCAACACCATCTGCTGAACCTGGATTGATACTTCTGGAGAAGTTGGAACTCTACTAGATCACTAACAAGTTATTAGGTTTAAAAAGTTGAGTCCTAGGGCTCCTGGGTGGCTCAGTCAGTTAGTTGCTCAGGTCATGATCTTGTGGTTCATGGGTTCAAGCCCTCCTGCATTGGGCTCTGTGCTGATAATTCAGAGCCTAGAGCCTGCTTTGGATACTGTGTCTCCCTCTTTCTCTGCCTCTCCCCTGCTCACTATTTGTCTCTGTCCCTTTCTCTCTCACTCAAAAATAAATGAACATTAAAAAAATTAAAAAGAGGGGCACCTGGGTGGCTCAGTCGGTTAAGCATCCGACTTCGGCTCAGGTCACGATCTCGCGGTCCGTGGGTTCGACCCCCGCATCGGGCTCTGTGCTGACAGCTCAGAGCCTGGAGCCTGTTTCCAATTCTGTGTCTCCCTCTCTCTGACCATCCCTCGTTCATGCTCTGTCTCTGTCTCAAAAATAAATAAACGTTAAAAAAAAAAAAATTAAAAAAAAAATTGAAAAAAAAAGTTGAGTCCTTCAACAGGGCCTTTCATGGACTTATTGAATTTTGATTGGTTTAGGTCTTGGATACCCTAGCTCTAAATTGCACTCCAGACATTGGGAATTATTCAGCTTATAGTAATTACTGTAGTCTCCTTGGTGCACTGTATTTTCTCAAAGCTTAAAATGCATGTTTCTAGCCATTAACCATTGAGTCAATGATGTCCCTAAAACCGAACATCAGAAAAGGAACAAAGAAAATGACCAAATAAAAAATTGTGAGCATGAAGTCGTGATCTTGTGAATAGCACAGATATTCAGGAAAAAACATCATGACCTGTGAATATCACGCAGAGGACCAGTAAAAGCTGAAAAAACTGCACAGCACTAGCTGGAAGTGGCACTAATGTCTTAAATTTTGATCATAGCTCTCAGTTAAGGTGAAAATCTGATCAGAGAAAAAAACCAGACCTAAAATGGGAGTCACTTGTGCTGATCCTCATGTCAACAAATCAACACTTAATATCTAATGTAATTACGGTTTTAGCCTCTCCCAGGAATGTGACCTGTTATCTGTCAATGTGGAACTACCTGGTCAGCATGAGTGAGGTAATCTGCTTGATAAAGTCTAGCCTTTTGCCCAAAGTCTAGCCTTTTGCCTGAAACAATCCACTCTTAGTTAGAAACTTCATTCTCCCTGCCTATAAAAATCTTCCATTTGTACAGCTTTCTATCTGCTTTATGGGATGCTACCTAATCCATGAATCATTGAATAAAGCCAATTAGATCTTCAAATGGGCTCAGGTGAAATTTGGTTTTTAACACAAGAAAGAGCTCTTAAAAATGAAATAAATAGCACACATTTTTAAAGGAAGAAATATTAGCAGAAATGGAAGAATAATTTGAGAAAATCTAAAACAATTATAAAGCTGAGAGAAAAAAACAAAACCAGAGATAAAACAAGAAAATTAAAGGCTCAGTGTAGGATGACTGAAGTCTGACTGTGAAGAGTCAGAAGGAGAGATCAGGGAAAATAGAGGCCACGGAATTGTCAAAGACTTAATTCGAGGGGCGCCTGGGTGGTTCAGTTGGTTAAGCCTCCCACTTCGGCTCAGGTCATGATCTCGCAGTTTGTGAGTTCAAGCCCTGCGTTGGGCTCTGTGCTGACAACTCAGAGCTTCAAGTCTGCTTGG
Source organism: Panthera uncia (assembly GCF_023721935.1). Taxonomy (NCBI): domain Eukaryota; kingdom Metazoa; phylum Chordata; class Mammalia; order Carnivora; family Felidae; genus Panthera; species Panthera uncia. The sequence continues at coordinate 75,697,116 of NC_064807.1, read as the reverse complement.
GATTCTGTGTCTCTCTCTCTCTCTCTCTCTGTTCCCCTTCCCCCCCCCCACCCCCCGCCGCACTCATGCTGTTTCTCTCTCTCAAAAATAAATAAACATTAAAAAAAAACTAATTTGAGAATAACTTCCAGGAATAAAGGCTATCTCTAGACTGGAAGAGCCAGGCAGTTGTCCAGCCCAATAAAGTTTAAAGCTCCACATTCTACCATACTGGCATAAAGTTTCAGAATTCCAAGCATTTAAGATCTTAAATGCTTCCTAGTTGGGAGGGGAAATAAAGGGAATTATTTAAAGGACCAGGAATAAGAATGCTTCGGCCTTCCTTCTGGAGAATGAGAAGACAAATGCCTTCAAATATCTGAAGGAAAGAGGTCTGTAAACCAGAGTATTAAATGCACACAATCAAATATCAATTAGATACTGACATAAATGTCAATTAAATATCAATTATATTTAAAAAATGAATTTTCCAGTATAAGATGGTTCTCTGAGGACAGCAGATACCTACATCGACAAATCAAATAGCACACATTATTTAAAAGTATGAAAGGGTTGAGAGAAAGCTGGCTTGAATGGAGAGAAGTGAGGCCAGAAATTATTTTTGAAATTATGCATGCAGCTCAAATTCATTAAAAAACGAAATGCAAATATATAAGAAGACAGAAAATAGTGTCTTTGAGAACTAGATTTATATCTGAGCTTCCTTCATGTTAAGGCATGAAGGGAAAACATTTAGATAATAGAAAACAAGCCAGATGATGAAAAATTTCCAGGATTTTGAGCACAGATCAAGAATACACACATATAGGAGCACCTGGGTGGCTCAGTCAGTTATGCATCCAAAACTTGGTTTTGGCCCAGGTCATTATCTCATGGTTTCGTGGGTTTGAGCCCTTCTTCAGGTTCTGTGCTGGCAGTGGAGGCTGGTTGGGATTCTCTGTCTCGCTCTCTCTCTGCCCTCCCCCACTAGTGCTGTCTCTGTCTCTCTCAAAATAAATAAATAAACTTAGAAAAAAGAATACATACATATATAATGAGTGTTTTTAAGAAAAATATTGGTTAGAAAAAATTTGTTACAAATTAAATACTATTCATATACACCTTGAAGTATACTGGTTTTTTCTTTTCTTGTGTGTGTGTGTGTGTGTGTCAAATAAATCATCATAACAGGTATCCATGGACATTGTCTGGTTTTAGAACTCAGGGCTTCAAGTAAGAAGAGTGAAATCAACTTGAGATTCAAATGGACAGGCTCCTGATCCCCGAAAGTATATGTATGAGTGTCTGTATCTGTGTATGTGTGAGTGGAAGAGGCAGAGAGAAGAAAAAAGAGAGTCTCGTAAAATTCTAAATGACAAAAACCTCTCCTTCCCTTCACCATCTGCTTTTAGTTGAGACTCAGAGGCAATTCTGGTGCAAAGTAAGATAATAGTTCCATCAAGATAGGAGATGGAGAAGAGAGAAGTCCCTCTGCTTCTCACCTACTGCAATGTTTTGGGCTCCTCAAATGTGTTGCAATGTCAATGACTTGGATCTATTCATTCAAAGAAATACTATTCCCTCTACCTGGTGTGTTCCTCATCCTCTTCCTTACCCCCTTTCTGCTTTATCTGGTTGACTCTTACCTTTCTGGGTATCTTGTTTGATATTATTCCTTTTTTTCCCTTTAGTTTATTTATTTATTTGGAAAGAGAGAGTGAGCACAAGCGAGGGAGGGGCAGACAGAAGGACAGACAGAATCCCAGGCAGGCTCCGCACCATCAGTGCAGAGCCTGATGCAGAGTTCCAACCTACAAGCTGTGAGATCTTGACCCGATAAGAGATAGAGATTATTCCTGTAGGAAGATCTTTTCCATAAAGAGATACATTTTTTCAGTTAGGCTTTTCTAAAGTACCCTGTTATTTTTTTTTAAGCTTATTTATTTACTTAGAGAGAGAGAGAGAGAGAGAGAGCGCATGAGCAGGGGAGGAGTAGAGAGAGAGAATCCCAAGCAGGCTCCATGCTGACAGCACAGAGGCCAATGTGGGGCTCAAACTCATGAACTGTGAGATCATGACCTGAGCTGAAGCCAAGAGTTGGATGCTTACCTCCATGAGGGCAAGAACAGTATCTGCCATATTCCTACATGCATGTCAGGAATGTTTGCATTTCTTTAATTATCTTAAATTAGAGGGGAAACATACTCATACACCATCCTTGTACGGATATACAATAAAAGATGTATTTTGAATTTTGCAAAAGAACAACGTTCTACTCTATACAAAGGTGTATAGTGATCACCAACCACTACATTTTCTCTCTCTCTTTCATTAATTCATTCATCCATTCATTCATTCATAGGGTCAATAAAATACACTAAAACATGTATTGAGCACCCATTCTATACAAAATACTCAGGTTAATTCTGGAGTACAACAATAATGAAGGCAAGCAGCATCTCTGAAGGAAACTTGCATTACAGTTGCAAAAATAAATGAAGCAAGCTAAAGTCTATTTCACACACCATCATTTAGTTGAGTTGCAAGTAACTATTCCCAGACACAAAAATGTTCAGTTTCCCAAAGATGAAGAAAAGCTAAAATATATGCAGATTTTTCTTTATACTGAATCAGCCCCTCATTGATAAGAACCATTCGCTACTGATTGGGATTCTGGAAGATGAGGTGAACCTTGAAACACATTGCAGAAGACTGGTTAGGAAATCCTCCCAGAGCATCTTCCTCTGTATCTTGTTGGGGGCGTGGATAAAGTTCTGCCTGCGTCACTACCGATTAATCCATGTCTCAGCTTTCAGCTGCTTCACACTGAGCTCACTGTAACTTTAAATATTGATAACCAAGCTCATATATCACAGAGCTGAGAGAATGACAGTTTCAGTGCATAATGGCTAAAGCTTTCTACAATAATCAGATATTCAATAATTCATGAAAATATATCCCCCCAAATCAAATTGGAAGCTATTTTGTGTAATATATTATTTAAAATTCAATATTATAATGCACACAACTTCTCCTCAGCCAGAGAAGGACCATTTCAAAATGTGATTATGTGCGGACTCTATTTAAAAGTGACAATTCTGCTTTTCATTTGTTTAACAGCTTAAGCAGAGGAGCTCAACTGGAACTAAGTCATCTGACAACGAAACCAGGGCGGCCACAAGCAACTTTGCAAAAGTGACATTAGGACCTAAAAAAATGCACATACATTTGGATAGCAGAGACATGTGTACCGGGGGGGGAAATTCTTAATTTGTTCAGGTCCTACATCAACTTGCTCCCAAACAGTCCTCTCCAAATCAACTGTAACTTGTAAGCATCGTAAAATTAATGTGTGAACTCATAAGACTGAGAGTCAAGATACCTGCATCCCACCCCAGTGTGCAACAGTCTCAGACACTTGCGAAGCCATCCTTCACTACGTTTTATTTTCTGAGTAGATCAGGGAAAAATTGTTTCATAAGCATAGAATCAGAACTGTGGTTTCATATTGTTTAATTCTTGAAAGCACCCCTACTTCTCCCCTTTGTATCTGAAATCTTCTTTCAAGGCATATGTCACACCGAGTGAAGCCTTCCCTGACTTTGCAAGCCAGATATGGCTCTCCATTTCTCAGAACATCTGTAATGTTAATTATCAGCAGCACTCCTGTTATTCCACTCCCTATAGTGTTTATCAAGCCCTGATCATATGTCAGGCCTATGTCAAAACATCATGTATTTACATTGTTTTCATTAGACACTAGTCCACCATTGCTACCCAGAGTTATAGCTGAGGAAAGTGAATTCAATGAGTTGTTGAAGGATACAAATCAGAAAGTACTGAAGAGGCAGAAGGTTGTCTGTTTAGCTTAGCATTTCACTGGTGCCTATAGTAGAGCCTGATGCATAGGCAGGGCTCTATTTGTTGGCTGTTGACTCAAAAAACAAACCCCTAAGCATTCAGTTGTATAAATGTAGTGTTTTCTTACCTTGCAGGCAACATGGTTGGGAGAGACCAGCAACAGTAAGCGAAAAGAGAGTGCTTTTATGAGAATAAAGCATGGTGTTTTAGACAAACACTGAATGTGGAGTTCGAGGGCCCTGTCAATACCTAGACTCGGACAATTTGCGATAGTATGACCTGGAACAAAATTATTGACTTTTCTTGTCAATAATCTTCATCGATAGTATCTTCACTCTATTATAGTAAAATTTCCATGAAGCAATATAGAATTGTGGTTAAAAATGTAGGTTCTAGGGGGTCCTGGGTGGCTCAGTCAGTTAAGCGTCTAACTTCAGCTCAGGTCATGATCTCATGGTTCATGAGTTCAAGCCACACATCGCTCTCCGCTGTCAGCACAGAGCCTGCTTCAGATCCTCTGTCTCCTCCTCTCTTTGTTCCCCCCCCGCTCTAAAAAATAAATAAACATTAAAAAAAATGTAGGTTCTAGAGGATGAAGGCCTGGGTTCAGATGTCATTTCTTACCTGCAGGACACTAGGCAAGTTCTTTAATGTCCCCATCTCCTACCTCCTATACATTTTACATGGTTTCCTAAATGCGAATCCTGTAGAACAATGGCTATTACATTAAAAAGATGTAAATAAACATTAGTTCTCATTATTATGTATGTGTAATCGTCATAGCACTGCATACATAGTAGGTCCTCAGAGAACATTTCCTTCCTTTTCTCTTAGTGCTTTGAAAAACTGACTTAACTGTGTTGGAACTTATTTTATCTCCTTTATTAAATTAGAATAATAAAACTGACCTTTCTCCAAATAGCAGGGCTAAGTGATATTTTAATAATATTTTCAACTCTAAGATGCCAATAACATGCATGGGGCCCAGAATTCGTAGGCTGGAAAAGACAAGCATCATCCTCAATAAGAGAATGTCAGAATAGTAGGTATAAATTCAAACCTATATAGGAAGGCATAGAAGAAAATAAAAAATCTCTTGGATAAGGTGATTAAAAAAGAATCTATGGAATTTCATATTTGAATTGGGCTCCAAGATAGATAAGACTAGCAATAATTAAAAGGATAAAAGTATGAAAAATGAGCCCTCTTCACATAGATTTTTGCCATAACTTCACCAAATGCTGACTGGATTAGATAATTTGATTACATACTGCAATATTTTCTGGCTCTGGACAGAGTAACCAACATAGAGGAAGAACTTAATATAAGCATCATCATTATATCTTTTATTGGTTGTCTCTTATGATCTAAGTGTTGTGCCTTTATTATTCTTAATTATTTCATATATTTGCTATTAAGTAGAATCTTCTCCATTCAGAGGTTAGGAACATGGGATTCAGCAAGGTCAAGTCACTTGATCAGAAGCCCCCCTCTCAGGAGTGGAGCTCAGATGTGAACCCAGCTCACCCTCATACCTCACAGCCACCCTCTCTAGGTTTTTGGATGTATTGTTTTAAATGATTATGAGTTTAATGAATTAAAAATATTATTAAACATGCCCTTCTCCATAAGACTCCATTAACATAATGAAAATATGCAAATTAGTAATTTTAAGCCATCTAAACAACAGCAGCCACATTTTTTTTCCTCCTGCCAGCGAATACCAGCTTAATGAGATTGGACTGGCCCAGTGCTAGATGCCCAAGCCAAGAAAAGAGAAGGAATAAAAACAGACATCCCAGGTCTTCACCAGCCCCGTGGCTGCATGAGCATGTCTAACCAGAGGCACAAACAGCTGCCTTACATTTTCAAGCTGGTTTTGAAGAAAGCGGCTCCTTCATCAAGAGTGAATAGGGGCCAGAAGTCTTCTCTTCCTTGCATGTCCAAGATGACCAACACCTCCAGCTGAGGGAAGCAACAAACACCTCCGGTGTCTCTCCCAAAGCCAACACAGCTCATGAAGCTGCTTTTGAAGGTTATGTTTAAAGAGACATTCCCAGCTCACCACCCCCAGGTCACCACACTATCTTCACCTTCAAGAATGAAGGTTTCCCAGCGTCCCTAGTAAATAATATGGACTTTAACTTCAAATGATAACTACTGGCTTTGTCAGCTTGAGCTGATATAACAGCATGCCACAGGCTGGGTGGATTCAACAACAGAAATTTATTTTCTCACGGTTCTGGAGCCAAGGGGCCCAACATCAAAGTGTTGCTGAGTTGCTTTCTAGCGAAGGTTTCGCTTTCTTTCTGGCTTGCAGAGGGCCACCTTCTTGCAATCTCCTTATTATGTGTGTGTGCTGGGGTAAGGGTGGGGGGAGGGGAGAGCTCTGGTGTCTCTTATAAGGACACTAGTCTATAGGGTCAGCGTCTACCCTTATGACGTTACCCTGGGGATTAGGGAACCAGCAAGTGAATTTGGGGTGGGAAGGGTTCATTCAGTCCATAACACCAACCTTTCTTCTGAGGGCCTCATGGTTCAATCTCTTTGCACATTCTACTATGTTTGTTTACCACCAGAAGTGCAAGCACATACCCGTCATGTATTCTATGTTCTTTGCATCACTAATTTCATCTATTTTCCAATGCTCCTCACCTTTCTAAATTGTCCTTTCGGTATGCTGTCTGGATGTCATGGTATGTCATAAGTAGATTCCCTTTCATCTCCAAATTCCTCTTGAACGTTTATTTTACCTTCTCTAACTGATCCTCGGCACAATCTCTTCCCCTCAAGAACAGTCCCTTCTTCCTTCCACGGGTATTTCGGGGAGTGCTTGGATGTGGACAAGCACACTCCTGTCTTCTCATTGTAATTCCAACCTGTGCCCTCCCCCACTCCCTGTTTCCTTTTTCTTTCCAAAATGGTTCTTTTAAAGCATATTACTGGGCACCTCACCCACTGCCCATTATTATTTCTTGTTGCAGTTACGCTGGGCTGTGTGCGTAGGAGACCCTGTTGCTTGGTTTAATGCTCTGCTTGTTACTTCCTTGAATTTCTTAATATTTGTTGAACATGAGGTCCCACATTTTGTCTTTTAGTAGGCCTTGAAAACTATGTCACCCGTCCTCTTGTTGCTGTCATATACTGTCACTCCACCTTATCCCTTATCTCTTAGCACTTAGCTCATTGCTCTCCCCAGGTTATTATTACTGCTGTTATTTCGGGTGACTTTAGCATCTACACAGATCTATTCAATGTCTTAACTTCCTGGTTCTCTTACTTCCTCAGATCCCAGCATCTTCTCTGTCATCCTTTAACGATCTAGCAGCAATAAGAATGTACCCTAGACCTTATCACCAAAAGAAAAAAAAAACACTCCAGCTTTGAAATCTAGAAGGTAAGCATCCCACTCTGTGGCTCTCACCTCTATCCGCCCTGTTTATTTGTTTTCATTGCTCCCAATCCAGCAATTCTTAGACCTCAACAGGACATCCGATTCATTTGTCATATCATTTAATTTTAAAAATTATGTAGCCCTTGGTAACTAAAAAATAATATATGTAATGCATTAATTTATGAAGTATTATGAGAAATACTCCAGGAACATTCCATCTGACTTAAAAAATATAACATTTCCCAAATCACTGATGTTAGCTCTGTGTTCTATCTTGATTCATTTCTCTCCCTCCTCTCCTCCTCCCTAAAGTAAACACTACCCTGAATTATATGCATATCATTTGTTGCTTTTGTTTACACTTTTGCTAGATACACATATATTAAAAGTGGTATTGTTCTCTGTGTCATTTTCTGCAACTTTTTTCTCACTCAACATCATGTTCCTAATAGCACGTTTTCCTGACAAGTGTGTTAACAATGATTAACGTCACTCTGGGGATTAGGGCACCATGTATGATAACCATGTATATCTTAGGTATGTATCTGGGACAGCAGTAGCTGAATAGTTGAATTCTTGCAGTTTCAATTTTACAAGACAAACTTAATTGTTTCTCAAAAAGCTTATACCATTTTGCATTCCCACCCAAAGAGTGTAAATAGTGTAAATACTGCCATCAATGTGCACTCTTTTCAATACAAAACAAAACAAAACAAAACACACACATAAAACAAAACAAAACAAAAAAAACAAGCAAACAAAAAAAGGATAAAATTGTTTCACTGAAGTTACTAGTTTGCAATTGCAGATTACTCAGGATGAATATCTTTTTTTTTAGATTTAGGATGAATATCTTTATAAAGTTTCGCATTATATTTTTACTTACTCTTGTGAAATGCCTGTTCAAGTTTTTGCCAATTATTCTATTGTCTTTTTTTTTTTAATGATTTGTGAGATAGTTTTTGTGTTCAAGATATTTCCTTCAGCAGATATTTTCTTCCAATTTGTGGTTTGTCTCTTTATGGTCTGAGAAACAAATTCTTAATTTTAATGTGATCAAATAATCAGTCTTTTCTTTAAGGAATGCTGATTAGGTCTTGCTTAATATATACATAGAGATACTTATGTATGATGTTTTGGCTTCATATACAAAGCTTTGATTCACCTGGGATTGATTTTCTGAAGTCTGGTCTATTAAAGTATAATTTACTAAAGCAAAATGTATATAGTATATAGTATATGTCAGATGGGTATTGTTGTATGGACTTTGACAAATTTCTATGTTTTTCATATAACCAGCATCACAACCAAAAATACAGAATATTTGTGCTGATGGACATTTGGGTTGTTTCTAGTTTTTGGTGATAATGAATAAAACTGCTATATATGTATCTGCATACAAATTTTTCTGAAGACATATTTTTTAATTTCTCTAGGGTAAATACACTGCTAACTCATATTGTGAATTTGTATTTAATTTTACAATTTGCTAAATGTTTTTCAAAGCAAGTGTACCTGTTTTCATTCCCAACAATGTATGAAAGTTCCATTACGTTTCATCTTCCCAATGCCTGTGATTATCAATTTGTATTTATTTTAGCCATTTTAATATCTGTGTAGTACTAGGTCATTGGGCTCTGATTGACTTTTCCTAGTGACTGAAGATATGTAGACTCTTTTGAAGTATTTCCTTGTCATCAGTGTCATCTCTGCTGAAGTAATTCTTTAAGTCATTTCTTGACTTTCGCGAATTGGGTTGCTTATTTTATTATCATTGAGTTGAAAGAGCTCTTTGCATATTTGGAAAAAAGACCTTTATTAGATACACATATTAAAAATATATTTTGCCTTGAGCTTCCTTTTCCTAAATTGTGTCCTTGGAAGAGCTAAAGTTTTAATTTTTTTTTTAACATTTACTCATTTATGAAACAGAGAGCACAAACAGGAAGGGGAGACCCAGAATTGAAGCAGGCTCCAGGCTCTGAGCTGTTAGCACAGAGTCCCACATGGGGCTCGAACTCACAAGCTGTGAGATCATGACCTAAGCCAAAGTCAGACACCCAACCGACTGAGCCACCCAGGCACCCCATGAAGAGCTAAAGTTTTATATTTTGATGTAGTACAGTTTGTTATTATTTTCTATTATGGTTAGTAGTTTTTGTATTCTATTTTAATCAAAAGTCTTTGACTCAAGATCACAAAGATTTTTCTCTTTTATTTATTCAGAAGCTTTTAAGTTTTAGATTTTATATTTAAGTCTATGATCAATTTTGAGTTATTTTTAGTATTATAAGAGGTATGGATTCAGGTTGAATTTTTGTTTTGCATATGGATATCCAGTTTTAATAGCATCAATTGAAGAAAATACTATTCTTTTTCTCTTAAATTTCCTTTGGAAACTTATGGAAAATAAATTTATATATTTAGGTGTCTTTCTGGACTTTCTAATTGTGTTCTATTGTCCCACTTGTCTATCTCTTTACCAATGCCATACTCTCTTGATTAATATAGCTTAAGCTTAAGCATTAAAATCAGATAAGTGTAAACATCAGGTACTACAAGTCTACCAACTATGTTCTTAAAAAAAAATTCTATGTCCATTGTTTATCCATACAAAACTAGGTACAGTTTGTCGATTTCTACCAAAAATCTTGCTGTAATTTATATTGGGTTTATATTGAAACTTAATATCAATTTCAAGAAGATTTTTAACAATACTTAGCATTCTGATCATGAGCACAATATGTTTCTCCATTAATTTAGGTTTTCTTTTATTTTGTGCATTAATTTGTTTTATTTTTTTAAAGTTTACTTTTGAGAGAGAGAAAGAGAGAGAGAGAGAGAGAGAGAGAGAACAAACGAGTGGGGGAAGAGCAGAGAGAGAGAGACACACAGAATCCTAAGCAGGCTCCAGGCTCTGAGCTGTCAGCACAGAGCCTGATGTAGGGTTTGAATCACAAAGTGTGAAATCATGACCTGCGCTGAAGTCAGATGCTTAATCCACTGAGCCACCCAGGCACCCCTGTGCATTAATGTTGTTGCCTTGCTCTATTTATAATCTTAGGGGGTGGGTTAGGGTTTAACCAGGGAAAGAAAACCAGTGGGAGATGTTAGTCAGGATTCAACCAGAGAAAGAAAACTGGTGGGAGATATGGATTAAGAGATCCATTGCAAGGAATCAGCTTACCCAATTGTGTACTGAGCTAGAAAAGTCCAAAATCTATAGGCCAGACCATTAGGAAGGTCAAAGCTATCAGAAGGGCAGGCTGGAACCCTTGGGAATCAGATGAAGCTGCTGTCTGTCTGAAGGTTTTTTCTTCAGAAAACCCTCACCTCTGCTCTTAAGGCCTTTCAACTGATTGAATAAGGTCTACCTATAGTATCTACAATCTGCAATCTAAATTGACAGTCTAGAAACTTGGAGACCTTGGTGTCAGAGAAGTGAAGTATATCTATATCCTAAATAACCTGAGATAAGATTGGCAGTAAGAACATTTCCATTAGCAAAAATGAGACTAAAGGTGATGTGCTTCCATTCCTGTATACTCACCTGTTTCAGCGACTTTAAGATAGGAGTCCATTAAATTGAAGGAGATAGGCATAACACACTCACAGAATCTAGTAAATAATGGAAGACCATTCGCAGGATTAAAAAATATGAACATAAGCACTACTTGCCTGTGGAAATGTAAACACGCAACTCATTACACAGCACAGATTGGATATCTACTTTATGGTTGATGGGTACCTCCCCTTTATTATATTTTATTACCAAAGGCATCAAAGGATGGCATGTGAAAGATAATAATTGTTCAACTGTAAATCAACCTCTGAGGCCCTACACTTGTGCCCGGATGAAGAATCAATGCTAGTATCTAAGGACATACACTCCAATTTTATTTTCATGTATGACAACAAGAAGTATCAGAAAGGAAAAATTATCCAAAAGTAAAATGGGATATGGAGGACACTGGACAAATTAGTGCTTCTGAGAAAGCAAAACCAGGGTCAAAAAAAGAAAAAAAAAAAGTTACTTCACTGCTATGGCAGTGCATATTTGCAATTCCTAACAATCATTATTTCATTATTGTCACAGAATAATGACCTCTGTATGTTGTTTTTTTTTTTTTTAAATCTCTGTATGTTTTACATTCTAGTACCCCATTCCTACTCATTCTATATAGAATATAGGAAGTAGAAACAGTAAGGTAGATATTGTGTATATATTAAGTTCTTAGACTTCCAGAACCACCAAAATAGGATTAAAGCACTTCCAGGCTTTGGGCTGGATATGGATTAAAGAAGTTCTCCCATAGGCAGATAGTGGTTGTACACAGTACATGTGGAAACCAGAGTTTCCAGCTAGAGGAGTGGATTGTGGCATACAATACATATTTTCCCTTAGAACACATTTATTTTACTTACTGCTAATATTAGATTTCCTCTCTTTGCCATGGTTTAGCTGGATCCATGGCTGTCCTTCAAGAAATTTTACTTTCTAAACTCACTCATAGATAGGAGTTACCATGTGAGTAAGTTTGGATTAATGAAATGTCAATGGAAATGATCAATACAATTTCCAGTTCACCTCCCTAAAAATGAAGCTTTCTGCTCTGACTCCCCTTTCTGCTGATTGGGAATGACATTTGATCCTTGACCCAAAGATTAAATTCATGTTTTGAGAAAAGCAAACTCACAAAACCAGTCTAGTTCCTGAATAACTTCACAGAGAAGAACCACCTAGTAATCTCTGGACTATCAATTCACAGAGAAATAAATTTTATATGACTTAAACCACTGAGAGAAGACAGGGGTTGGATTCTGGTAAACACTATGTCCCACAGATGACAACTATAAACTCCAGAAAATTCATAAAAAATCAACTACATGAACTCAGTACTGATGATATTAAGCGGGTGTTGAACCCTGGGAGAAAGTAATGACCAGCGAGTAGGTGAGTTTGCTATTGAGAAGGCTTTTGGCTTATAGACTGTTCTCAGATATCACCTCATGGTGGAGCTAGGACTTGCACAGAAACCCATAGATTTACTAGCTTGAAGAACGAGGGAGCAGTTTGGAGCAACCATACAACTGGAAAGTATGAAGGGAAGACCTAGGTAAGAAAGAAGTAGAGAGCAGGAACTACAGATTCTGTGCAGGAAATCTTCCAAAATAGCTAGCTGACCCCAGAACTATGAATACACGGAGTAGAATTCTAGCAGACTGATTAAAGTTAAAAAACTATAAAATGAGATATTAGAGCTTGGAGTATGAGTTCAGATAAATCAACTGTCTGCTAAAACACAAGAATTACAATAACTTAAAGTAGTACCTTTTAAATCAATATAAGATAATCCAGTCTTTACACATATTGAAAATGTTCAAGATCCAATAAAAAGTTACCAGTCATATGAAAAAACAGGAAATGTGAAAAAACAGGAAAATGTGACCCACATTAAAGAAAAAAGACAATTAGTGGAGACTAACCTTCAGCAGCTGCTATAACTCTGCTCAAGGGCATATGGGAAAATATAATGAATGAAAAAATGGGACATTCCAATAGAGGAATAGCAACCATAAAATGTTCCAAGTAGAAACTGTACAAGTAAAAATGGCAAAATCTGAGAAAAATTTAAAACAAAAGAATAGGCGTAAGAACATATTTCAGATAGCAGAAGGAATCAATGAAATAAAAGATTAATAGAAATCATCTTACTAGAAAAAGGATTAAGAAAATCGAAACTCTGGGTCCTCTGCGGGAAACTCTAATGGTCCAACATACATATAATTGCAGTCCCATAAGAAAAGGAGAGAAATTGGGGCAGCAAAAATACCTGAACAAAATGAAAGTTTAAAATTTTTCCCCAAATTAATTGAGGACATATGTTTATACAGTTAAGAAGTCCAGTGAATGCCAAGCTGGAAAAGCAGAAAGAAAACCATACCTAAGCCCAACATAGTTATTGTGATTAAAACCAAAAATACATACAAAATTTAAAGCAGCCAAAGAACAACAATAACAAGAAAACACATAGCATATAGAGGAGTCCAATTTTAATGATGGTTGAGTTCTCATCAGAAACAATGAAATGGTATTTTTAAAGTACTGAAAAACAACAACAACAACAACCTGAAATCTAGAACTCTGTATCCAATAAACCGGTCTATTACAAATAAAGGTGAAACAAAGACTTTTTAAGATAGAGAAAAGCTAAGAGAATTTTATGCCAGCAAGTATGCACTGCAAGGAACCCTAGAGGAAGTTCTTCAAGCTGAAAAGAAATAATAGCAGATGGAGATCTGAATCTTCAGGAGGAAGGAATAGCAGCAGAAATGGTGTAGAAAAGGAAATCAGAGAGGTAATTAGAAAATTCCACTTTGTATCTTAATTTGTTCAAAATGTCTATTTAAAGCAAAAATTGTAACATCATAATGAGTGATTTATAATTTGTGTAAATCTAATATACAAAGAAGTATATCATACAGGATGGGAGTGGGTTGAATAGACATACACTGTTTCACGTTTCTTATATTCTAATTGTTGTGGTACCATGATAACTTCAAAAGGTAACAATTTTTATTTTTTTTATTTATTTTTTTTATTTATTTTTTTATTTATTTTTTATTTTTTAATATATGAAATTTACTGTCAAATTGGTTTCCATACAACACCCAGTGCTCATCCCAAAAGGTGCCCTCCTCAATACCCATCACCCACCCTGCCCTCCCTCCCACCCTGCCCTCCCTCCCACCCCCCATCAACCCTCAATTTGTTCTCAGTTTTTAACAGTCTCTTATGCTTTGGCTCTCTCCCACTC